>NC_135991.1:3362270-3434413 GCF_053455715.1 Rhinoraja longicauda
GGAACGCAGAAAGGGGAGGGGATGGGAAGATATGGCCAGTGGTGGGGTCCCGTTGTTGTTGACGGAAATATTGGCAGATGATTTGTTGGATACGCTGGCTGGTCGGGTGGAAGGTGGGTCGAAATCCTTTACTAAAACTCAGATCTTGTATATATAGAAATATGTATGTATATATTTCTGAGATTTGTCGTAGGTAGGTCAACACGGTAAACGATAGCGCCACAATTTTAGCACCACCTTCAACACCATTTTCCTGGCGACTGTATAAAACAAGTGTTATTTAAATTGGTCTTATATTTTGTAACGTTAGAGAGATTTTAAAGTTTAAAAATTACCTTTCCAACCGATTTCTTGAAGGTCGTCAGCGTGTGTCGTCACAATGGGACCCGTGCGACTTTAAGAGATGAGCTCCCCCCACCGTCTTTTACGTATGACGTCACAATGGGACCCGCTCGACATTAAGCATAGCGTGTGTGTCGACCGCCGCCCGTCCCGGCATGCCTTCGCGTCTGACCTTCCTCGCATTGTGCAGCGCGGCGCCACAGGCGGCAGCGGCAGCAGGCCTACCAGTATGGCCGTCGACGCCATTGATCAGCGCTGCCTCTCCGTCATTCCCCGCAGCTCGTCGACGACCAGCGCTCAACGCTCGAGCTTCGAACCGGGGGACGCTCCCCGCCCGCAATCGAGTGCACGCATCGGTAGGGAGGCAGGATGAGGAGGGGAAGGGAGGGGAGGATGAGTGGGGAGGATGGGGGGAGGTTGAGGGGGGAAAGGAGGGAGGGAGGATGAGGATGGGAGGATGAGAGCGGGAGGATAAGGGAGGGAGGATGAGAGGGGGAGAATAAGGGAGGGAGGAAGAGGGGGGAGGAGGGAGGGAGGATGGGGAGAGAGGATGAGGGGGTGCAGGATGAGGGGGAGTAAGGAGGGAGGATGATGGGGAGGAGTGAGGAGGATGAGGGGTGGATGCTGGAGAGGGTGAGGGGTGTGAGGGGGGGGGCGGAATGGGTGAGGGGTGGGGATGGAGTGGTTGAGGGGTGAGGTGGGAGGAGAAGGAGGGGAGATGGTGGGTGAGGTGGGATGGAGTGGGTTGAGGAGGGGGTTGGTGGGTGTGGGGGGATGGGTGTGCGGGGAGGAGGAGGGGGATGGGGTGGGTGTGGAGAGGTGAGGGCAGGAGGAGGAATGGGGTGGGTGGGCGGGGGGTTGGGGGCGATTGCGTGGGTGAGAGGGAGGGAGGGGGAGATGGAGTGGGGGAGGGGGGAGGGAGGGGGGTTGGAGTGGGTCAGAGGGAGGGAGGGGGCATGGAGTGGGTGAGGGAAGGAGGGATTGAGTGGAGGGGAGGGAGGTGCGTAGAGTGGTGGGCATCTAGTGGGTGAGGGGGAGGGAGGGGGTGGAATCGGTGTGTGCGGAAGAGTGGGTGAGTGGGGGTGGAGTGGGTGAGTGGCGGAGGAAGGGAGGTGGAGTGGGGGGAGTGGGGATGGAGTCGGTGAGGGAGGAGGGTATGGAGTGGGTGAGTTGGAGGGGGGATGGTGTGTATGGGGGAGGGGAGTAGGGCGCGGGGTGGTGGAAGTGAGGGTGGGTACGGGGGCGGGGAGGGGGAAGTGGGGGAGGGGTAGTGGGCATCGAGTGGTGAGTGGAAGGAGGAGGAGTGGGGAGAAAGTGGGATTCAGTGGGTTGCGGGGGTGAGGGTGCCACACCAATACAGGAGGGGCTTTCGGTCCACCGCTCACTCTGGCTGCAGCGTTGGCGCCATGGGGCCCAGGTGAGTGACATCCTCGCCCCCTTCCTTGTCACCCTCTACGATGATGGGTCCAACGAGTCCACTTAGTCTAGTATATTACTAAAACTCAAAACCTGAATATGTACTTCTGAGATTTGGTTGTGCACATTGGGACCTACCGCCAAAACGGTGAACGATAGCGCCACAATTTTCACAGATACATAGAAACATACAAAATAAGTGTAGGAGGAGGCCATTCGGCCCTTCGAGCCAGCACCGCCATTCATTGTGATCATGGCTGATCGTCCACAATCAATAACCCGTGCCTGCCTTCTCCACATATGCCTTGATACCACTAGTCCCGAGAGCTCTATCTAACTCTCTCTGAAATCCATCCAGTGATTTGGCCTCCACTGCCCTCGGTGGCAGTGGAATTCCACAAATTCACAACTCTCTGGGTGAAAAAGTTTCTTCTCACCACAGTTTTAAATGGCCTCCCCTTTATTCTAAGACTGTGGCCCTGGTTCTGAACTCCCCCAACATTGGGATCATTTTTCCTGCACCTCGCTTGTCCAGTCCTTTTATAATTTTATATGTTTCTATAAGATCCACTCTCATCTTCTAAACTCCAGTTGATTTTAGCACCACCTTAATCACCATTGTCCTGTTTATAACAAATTTTATTTAAATTGGTCTTATACTTTTAAACAGAAATGTTAAAGTTTACAAAATTCCATTTCCAATCGATTTCTTAAAGGTCCTCAGTGAGTGAAGTCACAATGGAACCCCCTACGACTTTAAGAGATGAGCTCGCGCTCCGCCCGGTCTTTAGCGTGTGACGTCACAATGGGGCCGCTCGACGTTCATAATAGGGCCCCCCATCCCCCACCATCCACTACCAGAGGACCAGCGGGAGGAACGCCGCCCGTCCCGGCATGCCTCGCGTCTGAACTTCCCCTCATGGTGCCAGAGGCGGCAGCGGTTTAACAAGGTCCCCGCAGCTTCGCCAACAAACAGCGCTCCACGCACGGGAAAGGGGCCCGGAGGTCGCTCCCCGCCCCGATTATATTGAATGGTGGTGCTGCTCGAAGGGATGAATGGCCTACTCCTGCACCTATTTTTGTACCCGCCTCCCCTGCGTCTTCTGACACATCTTTAGATACATAGAAAATAGGTGCAGGAATGAATGAATGAATGAATGAAATGAATGAATGAATGAATGAATGAATGAATGAATGAAGGATGAATGAATGAATGAACGAATGAACGAATGAATGAATGAACGAATGAACGAAATGAACGAATGAACGAATGAACGAATGAAACGAATGAACGAATGAACGAATGTGAACGAATGAACGAATGAATGAATGAACGAATGAACGAATGAATGAATGAATGAACGAATGAATGAATGAATGAATGAATGAATGAATGAATGAATGAATGAATGAATGAATGAATGAATGAATGAATGAATGAATGAAAGAATGAATGAATAAGTCTATTGGCTAAGTATGTACACATACAAGGAATGTGTCTTGTTGCTCCGCTCGAAAGTAACAACACGAACATACAGTAAACGATTAAGTATAAACCATGAAACATTAAAACATTAAGAATATAACAATTCAGCTTAAACATGTGGGAGAAATCAACCAGAGCAAAAAAGAGACTGTAGACCTTTGGTTGTTGAGTAGTACTCGCTGAAAAAAGCTGATTTTATGTCTCATTGTGGCTGCTTTGAGAATCCGGAGTCGCCTTGCAGAGGGAAGTGCTTCAAAGAGTTTGTGGCCAGGGTGGGAGGGGTCAGAGATGACCTTGCCCGCTAGCTTCCTGGCTCTTGCAGTGCACAGTTCGTCAATGGGGGGAAGGTTGCAGCCAACAAACTTCTCATCTGACCGAATGATTCGTTGCAGGCCTCCGGATGTCGTGCTTGGTGGCCGAGACAAACCAGACCATGATGGAGAAGGTGAGGACGGACTCAATTATAGCAGTATAGAATTGGACCGTCATTGCTTGTGGCAGATTGTGTTTCCTCAGTTGCCGCAGGAAGTACATTCTCTGTTGGGACTTTTTGACTGGAGTCGATTTTTTACTCTGGTTTATTTTCGTCCACATGTTTACACCGTAATGGCGTATCTTTATTGTTTTGATGTGATTATGCTTTATTCTTAATTGTTAACTGTATGTTTGTGTTGGCATTTGTGAGCGGAGCACCAAGGCACATTCCTTGTAATGCATACTTGACCAATAAACTTATTTATTCATTCATTCATTCATTCATTTCATTCATTCATTCATTCATTCATTCATTCATTCATCCATTCATTCATGTGAGACCGCATTTAGAGTATTGTGTTCAGTTCTGGGCACCATGGAAAAGGAAAGATATTGTTAAGTTTGAAAAGGGTTTAGAAAGGATTTACGATGATGTTGCCAGGACTAGAGGGTGTGAGCTAGAGGGAGAGGTTAAGTAAGATAGGTTTCTTTTCCATGGAGCGTAGGAGAATAAGGGGAAATCTTATAGAGGTATACAAAATCATGAGAAGGAATAGATCGGGTCGATGCACAGTCTTTTACCCAGAGTAAGGGAATCGAGGACCAGAAGACATATGTTCAAGGTGAGGGGGAAAATATTTAATAGGAATCCGAGGGGTAACTTTTTCACACAGAGGGTGGTGGGTGTATGGAACCAGCTGCCAGAGGAGGTGTTGAGGCTGGGACTATCCCATCGTTTAAGAAACAGTTGGACAGGTACATGGATAGGACAGGTTTGGAGGGTTATGGACCAAGCGCAGGCAAGTGGGACTAGGGTAGCTGGGACATTGTTGGTGGTTTGGGCAAGTTGGGCCAAAGGGCCTGCTTCCACACTGTGTTAATCTATGACTCTATTTATCACTGTTGGCAGACTAATTTCCTTCCTGGAATAAAGATCTATCGTTTCGTTTAGAGCATAGAAACAGGGGTTCATCCCAACTTACCAAGACGCCCCATGTACAGTACTCCCACATGCCTATTTTTTACCTATATCACGCTACACCTTTCCGATCATAATCATAATCATATTCATACTTTATTAGCCAAGTATGTTTTGCAGCATACGAGGAATTTGTTTTGCCGTAGTCATCCCAATAAAAAGAAACAGAACACACAAAATACATTTTAACATAAACATCCAGCACAGTGACTCCTCCACATTCCTCACTGTGATGAAAGGCGAAAAAAATGTTCAATCTTCCTTACTTCTTTGTCCTCCTGCGGTCGAGGGCCTCAACCTTCCGTGGTCGGGGCGATCTTGGCTCCCATAGCCGGCGGTTGGGCCCTCGCGTCGGGGCGATTAAGCTCCTGCAACGGGGCGATGTCAGCTCCCCGCGCCGGGCGATCTGACCCCGGGTTGGGGCGTTTCACCTTATGCGACTTTGCAGTTTCCTGATATCGGTCTCTACCCGAGACTGCGAGCTCCTCGATGGTGAAATCCGCAGGCCGCAATTGTAGCGTCGATCCCAAGCAAAGGATCGCAGGCTGCGATGGCAAGTCCACGACCCCACGGTGGGGCTCAAAGTCAGTCTCGAGCAAAGCCGCCAGCTCCACGATGTTAGGCCCGCAGAGCGACCGGAGATATGAACCGGAAAACAATCGCATCTCCGTCAAGGTAAGGAATTCAAAATGTATCTTGTTCTTGATTCTCCAAGTCTGGGAAAAGACCGTGTGCATTCACCCTATCCATTCCCCTCATAATTCCCCTCTATACACCGCTATAAGATTACCCCTCAGGCGCCCACGCTCCAAGGAATAATGTCCTAGCCTGTCCAACCTCTCCCCATAGATCAGTCCCTCGATTCCTGACAATTCCTCGTAAATCTTCTCTGCACTATTCCCAGCGATTGACATCCTTCCCAAAGCAGGGTGACCAAAAACTGAACACTATACTCCAAATGTGCCCTCACTAGAGCGGGCGGCACAGAGATAAAATGTAGTCGGAGAGAGTAAGACTGGTAGGAGAACTAGCAAGGGGAAGAGGATGAAGAGAGAGGGAAATCAAGGGCTACTTGAAGGTAGAGAAGTCAATGTTCATCCAGCTGGGGTGCAAGCTACCCACACGAAATATGTGGTGTTGTTCCTCCAATTTGCGCTGGGCCTCACTCTGACAATGGAGGCCCAGGACAGAAAGGTCAGTGTGGGAATGGGAGGGGGAGTTAAAGTGTTGAGCAACCAGGAGATCTGGTATGTTTAGGAAGGCCGAGCGGAGGTGTACAGCGAAATGAGCGCCGAGCCTGTGCATGGTCTCATCGGTGTGCAGGAGTCCATTACTATACACTATACCCTGACTGATGAAGGTCAATGTACCAAAAGCCTTCTTGACCACCCTATCCACTTTCAAGGAACTATGTACATGCACTCCGAGATTCCTCTGATCTACGGTCTTGACCCGAAACATCACCTATTCCTTTTCTCCCGAGATGCTGCCTAACCTGCTGAGTTACTCCAGCATTTTGTGAATAAATACCTGTGCTCTACAACACTCCCCAGAGCCATGCCATTCATGGAGATATAGACATAGACATAGACATAAAAAATAGGTGCTGGAGGAGGCCATTTCGCCCTTCGAGCCAGCACTACCATTCAATGTGATCTTGGCTGATCATAAGTGGTAGGCCATTTAGAACGGAGATGAGGGAAAACCTTTTCACTCAGAGAGTTGTGAATCCATGGAATTCTCTGCCATTGAAGGCAGTGGAGGCCAATTCACTGGATGTATTCAAGAGAGAGTTAGATTTAGTTCTTAGGGCTAATGGAATCAAGGGATATGGGGGGAAAGCAGGAACGGGTTACTGATTATGGATGATCAACCATGATCATATTGAATGACGGTGCTGGATCGAAGGGCTAAATGGCCTCCTCCTGCATCTATTTTCTAAGTAAATGTTCATACCGCTGGGTTGTGAGCTGCCCAAGCGAAATACGAGATGCTGTTCCTCCAACAGAAACATCAGTGTGGGAATGGGAGAGGGAGTTAAAGCATTTTGCAAACGGTGTGATAGAATTGACAGACGTCATTTCTTGCTATAGAGGGAGTACAGCCTAGGTTCACAGGCTTAATTCCCGGGATGGCAGGACTGTCGTATGTTCAAAGACCGGAGCGACTGGGCTTCTAAACACTAGAATTCTGAAGGACGAGAAGGGATCTTTTGAAACATATATTATTAAGCGATTGAACATACTAGAGGCAGGAAACATGTTCCCGATGTTGGGGAAGTCCTGAACCAAGGGCCACAGTTTAAGAATAAGGGGTAGGCCATTTAGAACGGAGATGTGGAAAAACTTTTTCACCCAGAGTTGTGAATCTGTGGAATTCTCTGCCTCAGAAGGCAGTGGAGGCCAATTCACTGGATGCATTCAAGAGAGAGTTAGATAGAGCTCTTAAAGAAAGCGGAGTCAAAGGATATGGGGAGAAGGCAGGAACGGGATACTGATTGCGGATGATCAGCATTGATCATAGTGAATGACGGTGCTGGCTCGAAGGGCCGAATGGCCTCCTCCTGCACCTGTTTTCTATGTTTTAACTCAATGTTCATACCCCTGGTAGAGAATAGACAATAGGTGCAGGAGTAGGCCTAGACTGTGGAACAGCATCCCTCTCCCCATCAGAACTGCCCCCTCCATCGACTCCTTTAAGTCCAGGCTCAAAACCTATTTCTACTCCCTAGCATTTGAGGCTCATTGAGGAGGCGCTGTGAACTGTTTGCGTGCTACTGTATGTTTCATTTTTTTTCCCCCATTGGAACCTAATCAGATGTACAGCACTTTGGTCAACGTGGGTTGTTTTTAAATGTGCTATACAAATAAAATTGACTTGACTTGACTTGACTTGACTTAATCATTCTCAATCAGTACCCCGTTCCTGCCTTCTCCCCATACCCCCTGACTCCGCTATCCTTAATAGACAATGGGCGGCACGGTAGCGCAGCGGTAGAGTTGCTGCTTTACAGCGAATGCAGCGCCGGAGACTCAGGTTCGATCCTGACTACGGGTGCTGCACTGTAAGGAGTTTGTACGTTCTCCCCATGACCTGCGTGGGTTTTCTCCGAGATCTTCGGTTTCCTCCCACACTCCAAAGACGTACAGGTATGTAGGTTAATTGGCTGGGTAAAGGTAAAAATTGTCCCTAGTGGGTGTAGGATAGTGTTAATGTGCGGGGATCGCTGGGC
The DNA here is from genome assembly GCF_053455715.1 of Rhinoraja longicauda. Lineage (NCBI taxonomy): Eukaryota > Metazoa > Chordata > Chondrichthyes > Rajiformes > Arhynchobatidae > Rhinoraja > Rhinoraja longicauda. The sequence continues at coordinate 3,370,200 of NC_135991.1, forward strand.
GGCACGGACTTGGTGGGCCGAAAAGGCCTGTTTCCGGCTGTATATATATGATATGATATGATATGAATAGACAATCGACAATAGGTGCAGGAGGTGGCCATTCGGTCGTTCGAGCCAGCACCGCCATTCAATGTGATCATGGCTGATCATTCTCAATCAGTACCCCGTTCCTGCCTTCTCCCCAGACCCCCTGACTCCGCTATCTTTAAGAGCACTATCTAGCTCTCTCTTGAATGCATTCAGAGAATTGGCCTCCACTGCCTTCTGAGGCAGAGAATTCCACAGATTCACCACTCTCTGACTGAAAATGTTTTTCCTCATCTCCGTTCTAAATGGCCTACCCCTTATTCTTAAACTGTGTAAATACGAGATGCTGTTCCTCCAACAGAAAAGTCAGTGTGGGAATGGGAGGGGGTGTTAAAGTGTGGGATAACTCGGTTGCCTGATAACAGCAGGGAAGAGACTGTCCCAGAATCACTCAGTTCCACATGCCCCGCCCTCATACGCAACTGTCCTCACTGACGTAACGCTTGACCACGTCACCTGCCGCGCCCGCCGCCATTGATCGCCGCCGCCATTGTACTCAGTGGCACAAATCCCTCCCACAGTCGGAACTCCCACTGACATAGCCATTTTTGACGTCTCCAATCCCCGCCCATTGACGCCACACCAGCTCGGCCCGCCGCCATTGGTCATCGCACTTGCCGACAGCTGCAAATTAGGCGCATAATCCCCGCCCACTGATGTTGCGGCCACATGACGTTATCACTTCCCAGCCCAGCCCGCCGCCATTGGTTCCGACCCCTGTCACTCAGTCGCACAATACCATACATGACGTCTTTATCATAGACGTCATCATACCCGCCCACTGACGTCTCCGCCCGTCGCCATTGGCCGTGACCGCTGTCACTCTTTCGCAGAATCCCCGCCCACACATGACGTCTATATCCCCGCCCGCATGACGTGTTTGTCACAGACGTTAAACAAGCTCCGCCCACCGTCAATGGTCACGGCGGTTGTCACTCAATGGCAGAATTCCCCGCCCACTGACATAATTATTTGTACCAGCATCTGCAGTTATCTTCTTATACGACATAATTATGAAGGACGTTACCAACCCCGCCCGCTGCCTTTGGCCGTGACCGCTGTCACTCAGCCGCACAATCCCCGCCCACAGATGACGGTTTTATCCCCGCCCACTAACGTAATTGTCACAGACGTTGTACCAGCCCCGCCCGCCGCCATTGGTCACGGTGGATGTGACACTCACTGACACAACCCCTGCCCACTGACGTACCTGTCATTGACGTTTAACCGGCCGCACCGCTTTGGTCAATTCGGCTGTCACTCAATTGCACGATCCCCGCCTACTTACCGCTGTCACTCAGCCGCACAATCCCCGCCCATAGATGACGTTGAATCCCCGCCCACCACGGGTCTGTCTAAAGACGTTAGCCAGACCCGCCCGCCGCCATTGGCCGGGACCGCTGCACCCGGTCGCACAATCCCCGCCCACAGATGACGACTTTGTCCCCGCCCAATGACGTCAGTGTCACTGACGTTGAACAAGCCCCACCCGCCGTCATTGGCCGTGACCGCTGTCACTCAGTCGCACAATCCCCGCCCGCACATGACATCCATTTCAGATACGCTCACTGACGTGCTTGTCTCTGACGTTGAACCAGCGCCGCCCGCCGTCATTGGCCGCGACCGCTGTCACTCAGTCGCACAATCCCCCCCTCTCCAGCCACCCCGAGCATGCGCTGTCCGCTGGGGTTGGGGGCTGTTGCCGTTGGTGAGGCCGCCGCGTGGGTGGGCGGGTCGTCGTCGCCGGCGGCTCAGCAGCAGCAGTAGGTGAGCTGCGAGGGCCCTGGCGTGGATGGCCGACCCGTCCCGGGAGAAGAGAGAAGGGGAGAAGGAGAGAGAGAGAGAAGGTGTCAAGTAAACACAAAGCCAGGGCAAGGTGGGGCCGCTCGCCCCCCCTGGCGGCGACTTGACGTTTCACACCCAGCCGGGCAGGACAAGATGCACAAGTGCTTGGGGTGAGTGAGTTGCAGTTGCAATGGGGGAGTCGTGCACCTAAAACACACCAAATGAAAACAAAAACTGCAGATGCTGGTTTAGATCTGGTTCAGTCTGAAGATGGGTCTCGACCCGAAACGACACCCATTCCTTCTCTCCTGAGATGCTGCCTGACCTGCTGAGTTACTCCAGCATTTTGTGAAATAAATACCATCGATTTGTACCAGCATCTGCAGTTATTTTCTTATACTGGTTTAGATCAGTCTCGACTTGGATGAAGGGATAATAGACAATAACCAATAGGTGCAGGAGGAGGCCCTTCGGTCCTTCGAGCCAGCACCGCCATTCAATGTGATCATGGCTGAGTTACTCCAGCATTTTGTGAATAAATACCTTCGATTTGTACCAGCATCTGCAGTTATTGTCTTATGCTATATAATAGTAAGATTAAATGAGAACTTACCAGTTCGAAGTTTGATCTGTATTTTATGAGGAGTTACGATGAGGGATTACGTGAAGACCCCGTCCAGCACGTGTGCGCGACATTCTTCAAAGCAGCGGTGTGGATTCACAGAAAAAACACAACGATTGAAATAAATATAGTAAAGAAAAAATAAGAACTTAATTACCAGTTGATCTGTATAAAAGAGGGTGGGAGCGGAGGGCACGTAATCCCTCATCGTAACTCCTCATAAAATACAGATCAAACTTCGAACTGGTAAGTTCTCATTTAATCTTACTATTTTATTTCGGAGTCACGTGAGTGACTACGTGAAGACTTCAAAGCTCTGTGATTCCGAACCGTGTACCAGCTCATGCTTCACTCACTGTCTGAAGACCTTAGAGGGAGGAAGTATGTTATCGCAATAAAGAGCCTGTTTGTGAACAAAAAAGGTTTATTAATGACAACAAAAAACAGAGAGCTCCCCAGGGCTCAAATTAAATATTATCTGCAGACTCTAAAATTCTGTCTGCAAATGTAGCAGGTTGCGCCAGCGGTTTATTATAAAACCTTTGGAAAGTTCTTTCCGAGGACCATCCTGCTCTGGCCAGAATATGGTCCATAGGCACGTCCATTCGACTAGCCGCCGACGTAGATGCAGCCCTGGTGGAGTGAGATTTGTAAACATTGGTATTGACTCCCGCGGACTTAAGCACCTGCTTGAGCCACCTTGAAATGGTTTGGCTCGTCACCTGACCATGAGGCTTCTTGTGGCTTATCCATAAGGCTTTTTCTCTCCCTCTTAAGTTGTGTGTTGTGTCTATGTAATTGGCGAGATGGGTCTTGGCACACAGCCGTGGGTCAGATGAATATGCCCAGAACTCCATGACTGGAGGCGTGGTACCTGGTCTAGTTTGTTTGACCAGTCCCTGAATATGGAATGTGAAACAGTCCAATGACTCTGTCATGCTGTCCAGCCTCAGAAGGTGGAGGGATTGTACCCTTTGAGCTGACACTAGTGCCATGAGCATGACTGATTTCAGTGTAAGTTGTTCCAGCGTGAGTGCCCTGGGCGGTGGCCATCCCCTAAGGTACGTCAGCACAATGCTGACATCCCAGATCTGAGTGTACCTTGGTCTGGGGGGGTTAGTGTTAAAAATGCCCCTCATGATTTTGATTACTAGTGGATGGGACCCCAAAGCCAGTTGTCCTGCTGCTGGAACCAAATAAGCTGACAACGCACTCCTGGCTGTATTTATGGCGCTGTAGCTGAGTCCTTCCCGATGTAATCCAACCAGGAACTCCACAACACTGGTGGGTGTTGCTGTAGTGTAGGTAGTTCCTGTTTTGGAGCAATACCGTTCCCATTTTCTTATGTTGGTCAGGTATTGTCTCCTGGTGGACTCCCGGTGGGATGCGGTCATCATGTTGATGGCGTCCTCAGACAGTCCCAGGCCCAGTAGAGGTCTTTTTAGAATCTGCAAGCCAGGAGATTGACTCTGTCATGGCACGGGTGACTAATGCCTGACACTGGGTGGATTAATAATTCCGGACTGCTGGGGAATTCCAACGGTGTTTCGACAGCCATGTCGAGGGCCACTGGGAACCATGGCTGTGTAGGCCAGTCGGGTGTTATCAAGATTCCTGAAGCGGAATCCAATTGAATCTTGCGTAATACCCGACTGATGAGGCAGAAGGGAGGAAAAGCATAAACGAACATTTTCCCCCAATACAGCGTGAATGCATCAACTGCTGCTGCCTCAGGGTCTGGTTCCCAAGCGACATACGTTGGTACCTGGTGATTCAGCCTGGATGCAAATAGATCGATATCTGGTGTGCCATATTGCTTTGTAATTTCGGCAAATACTTTGGGATTTAACATCCATTCGATGTTATCGTTAAATTTGCGTGACCTGGTGTCTGCCACTGTATTTTGCTTACCTGGTAGGTAAGTTGCTGATAACCAAGTATGTCTGTCGACACACCATTGCCAGATTAGGTTGACCAATTTGTCACACGATATCGACTTTATACCACCCATGTGGTTGATATAAGCCACCACCGTGGTATTATCTAATTGCAACCGGACATGTGCATGATGCGTATTAGATGAATATGCTTTTAAACCATAAAACGCACCCAACATTTCTAAATAGTTGATACCCCGTGTCTGTAGGCAAGATGATTCAGAATTAGTCCATCTGCCCCCTGTGCTGGATTGCATGTTAGTTGCTCCCCAGCCCAAAGCACTGGCATCCGTTTGAATGGTTAATACTGGGTTGGTGATTATTATGGGACTGGAACTGAGCCTAATGTTCCTTGTCCACCATTGTAACTCTGGAATGGATTCAGCAGTTAAATACATAGCTCGGTCAAAGTGACCTGAGTTTTGCTTTAGTGCGTGCACTTTTGCTCTTTGTAAATTTTGGTAGTGCAAAGGCCCAAATTGTACAGCTGGAAAAGCTGCTACCATTTTACCAATAACTCTAGCTACCTGCCGTATGGTTGGCTGACGTTTATGCATTAGTTCGTGGCATGATAGTGCCAATTGGGATGCTTTCCCCTTTGGCAGAGTGACAACCATGCGAACAGTATCAATCGTAAATCCAAGATAGTCCATGGTAGTGGACGGTGTAAAATTGGATTTATCTGGATGTATGACAAACCCCAAAGTTTCAAACAAACGTTTGGTGGCTGCTACTGCCAAAATAGCTGTCTCCAAGGTTTTCCCTACTATTAAAATGTCGTCTAAGTACGCCATGACTATATGCTTTTGTTTTCTCAATAATGCCAAGGCGGGTTTTAAGATTTTAGTGAACAACCTTGGAGCGGAGGTTAGTCCATTTGGTAAGGCTTTAAATTGCCATAGCTGTTTCATCCAGATAAATTTTAAGTATTTACGGTGCTCCTTGTGTATGGGTACTGAGTAGTAGGCATCTTTTAAATCAATGCCTGCTAGAAAGTACCCTGTAGAAATCAAAAGTCTGGCGGTTTCAAAAGTTTCCATCTTAAAATGTGTATACTTAACTGACTCGTTTAACGTAGTTAAGTCAATGATGATGCGACATCCACCATCTTTTTTAGTTTTAGTGAAAATATTAGACACAAATTCCAAAGGTTCATGTTTTGTTCTTTCAATGACACCTTTTGCTAGTAGCCTCACAAGTTCAGCTTGACCCTCTTGTTTCTCTTTGACTGAGAGGGTGAATACCCTTTGGGGTATATGCTGAACTGGCGGAATGTTTTCATGAACAAAGTCAATTTTATAGCCATGAATGCAGCTTAGTATGTACTTGTCATTAGTGATGGTTTCCCATGCATCCAAAAACAAGTGCAATCTCCCCCCTGATAGTATAGAGTCCCTACTGCTCATATGCCGAGAGGTACCAGACCCACCAACCTCCATGGTTACTGGTGCTACTTCTGCCTCTTCGCTGGACAATGAGGTGTCTGCTGGGCTGTAGAGGGCTGCTGTTGATGTAGATGTTGACGTTGATGTTGTTGGGGGTGGCGCATTTTCCATGGGGTCCGCTCTGGGCCCTGGCCTAAAAAAGGCTTACGGGGAATGGTTGCGGACCCCGAGCTTTCACCAGTCCCATATGGTGGTCTATGACTGGTGGACGCCGTGAGGTACTGCCGCCTGGGTTTGTTAGGTCTGCTCGGTCCCAAACCTGCCCTCACGAGACCAAAGGTCTTGGATTCTTCCTCTAGGTCTTTCACCTTTTTTGGAAGATCCTTTCCAAAAAGCAGAATTGGAGGTTCTGAACCCGGTGTTTTGCAAAGTCCCGCAAACTTAGGGTTGAGGGCAGGCTTGATGATTTCCTTCCGTAAAATATTTATCTGGTATTGAGTGGTGCACAGCAGAGCTAATGTATCTTGCTGATTTGTGGAGATGTCCACACCATCAATGGACCGAGCATATGATGTCATCCCTGCAGTCAGGAGTTTAAGGATTTTCTGGAGCTTCAACTCCAGGTTCCTGATGTTCTGCCCCAAATGTCCCCAAATTTGGCTGTTTACAGCTGGTACATTCAATGATGTACAATTTTCTGGGGCTGTATATAGCTCAAGAGCCTCATTGACCACCCGTTCTTGTAGGGGTTTTGAGGACAGGTGGTCAATGCTGGCTGCAAGTTTCGGCTCTAAAGGCCGACCCCCTCGTGGAATGACCACGTAGCGGTTGACCACACCCAGCAGCTCTTCCTGATCCTGTACACTCTGCGTACTCCGGACATCTTCAGCCAACAACCCCTCTTCTTGACCAGCCCAGACCTGGTCGCCAATGCTGCCTTCAAAAGAAGGTGAGGCAATGGCCAGTGCCGTAAAGGGCACTGCGGGAGTACCTGGGCTCCCTTGGCGAGTCTGCTGCTGCTCTCTCAGCAGATCTCGCTGGAGCATTTGCTCCATAAGCCGTTCCATTCGGCTTAGGCGGCTGCCAGTGCCGCTCTCGAGCGGTGTGGCATCTTCATCCGAATCGTCGGATACTACCGCCCGGTTCTGGCTGCAGGTACCTCCAGCTCGCTGCTCAGGCTGCACTAGCGGTGCTGGGCTCGGCTCGGTAGTTATTGCTGCCGCCTCTTGCCCCCCCTCCAAAGAACGTTCCTCAACGGAAAACGAACGGGGGCGAGCTGCAAATGTCTTTCCTCTGGTCTTGCTCATCTTGGGACCTAAAGCAGACCACAGAGAAAATACTCACGGCCACGGTAGAACTTACCTGTCGGCCCGACTTTTTAATTTGTAGCGGGAGCACCTTGAACTCCCGTTCGTCGCGGGTGCACTGCATGAACGCTAATGTCGCGCACGCGTGCTGGACGGGGTCTTCACGTAGTCACTCACGTGACTCCGAAATAAAATGTGATCATGGCTGATCATTCTCAATGAGTACCACGTTCCTGCCTTCTCCCCATGCCCCCTGACTATCCTTAAGAGCTCTATCTAACTCTCTCTTGAATGCATTCAGAGAATTGGCCTCCACTGCCTTCTGAGGTAGAGAATTCCACAGATTCACAACTCTCTGACTGAAAAAGTTTTTCCTCATCTCCGTTCTAAATGGCCTACCCCTTATTCTTAAACTGTGTGTGGCCCCTGGTTCTGGACTCCCCCAACATCGGGAACATGTTTCCTGGCCTCTAACGTGTCCAACCCCTTAATAATCTTATACGTTTCGATAAGATCTCCTCTCATCCTTCTAAATTCCAGTGTATACAAGCCTAGCCGCTCCAGTCTTTCAACATATGACTGTCCCGCCATTCCGGGACTTAACCTAGTAAACCTACGCTGCACGCCCTCAATAGCAAGAATATCCTTCCTCAAATTTGGAGACCAAAACTGCACACAGTACTCCAGGTGCGGTCTCACTAGGGCCCTGTACAACTGCAGAAGGACCCTAGCTTTGTTTCCAATGGTTCAGTGGTTATTTACTGTCACACGTACCGACTCACAGTGCTGGAGTAACTCAGCGGGTCGGGCAGCATCTCTGTGGGGAACATGGACAGGTACAAAGTGCTGCAGTAACTCAGTGGGTCGGGCAGCATCTCTGGAGAACATGGACAGGTTCAAAGTGCTGGAGTAACTCAGCGGGTCAGGCAGCATCTGCGGAGAAAAGGAAAAGATGATGTTTTGAGTCGAGACCATTTTTCTCGTATCGTAAAAGGCTGGAGTAACTCAGCAGAATCTTCAGCATCTGGTTCTCATTTCAAGAGCGAGTTAGATTCAGCTCTTAGGGCTAAGGGAATCCAGGGATACAAGGGATACAGGGTACTGATTTTGGATGATTAGCCGTGATCATATTGAATGGCGGAGCAGGCTCAAAGGGCCGAATGGCCTACTCCAGCACCTATTTTCTGTGTCATCTCTGGAGGACTTGGGCAGGTACAAAGTGCTGGAGTAACTCAGCGGGTCAGGCAGCATCTCTGGAGGACATGGATCGGTATAGTGCCCTCCATAATGTTTGGGACAAAGACCCATCATTTATTTATTTGCCTCTGTACTCCACAATTTGAGATTTGTAATAGAAAAAATCACATGTTGTTAAAGTGCACATTGTCAGATTTTAATAAAGGCCATTTTCATACATTTTGGTTTCACCATGTAGAAATTACGACAGTGTTTATACGTAGTCCCCCCATTTCAAGGCACCATAATATTTGGGACACAGCAATGTCATGTAAATGAAAGTAGTCATGTTTAGTATTTTGTTTGCATGCAATGACTGCTCGAAGTCTGCAATTCATGGACATCACCAGTTGCTGGGTGTCTTCTCTGGTGATGCTCTGCCAGGCCTGTATTGCAGCCATCTTTAGCTTATGCTTGTTTTGGGGGCTAATCCTCTTCAGTTTTCTCTTCAGCATATAAAAGGCATGCTTAATTGGGTTCAGATCGGGTGATTGCCTTGGCCACTCAAGAATTGACCATTTTTTAGCTTTGAAAAACTCCTTTGTTGCTTTAGCAGTATGTTTTGGGATCATTGTCCTGCTGTAAATGAGCCGCCGGCCAATGAGTTTTGAGGTATTTGTTTGAACTTGAGCAGATAGGATGTGTCCATACACTTCAGAATTTGTTATGCTGCTACCATCATCAGTTGTATCATCAATGAAGATAAGTGAGCCAGTGCCTTCAGTAGCCATACATGCCCAGGCCATAACACCCCCACCACCGTGTTTCACAGATGAGGTGGTATGCTTTGGATCTTGGGCAGTTCCTTCTCTCCTCTATACTTTGCTCTTGCAATCACTCTGATACAAGTTAATCTTCGTCTCATCTGTCCACAAGACCTTTTTCCAGAACTGTGGTTGCTCTTTTAAGTACTTCTTGGCAAATTGTAACCTGGCCATCCTATTTTTGCGGCTAACCAGTGGTTTTCATCTTGCAGTGTAGCCTCTCTATTTCTGTTCATGAAGTCTTTTGCGGACAGTGGTCATTGACAAATCCACACCTGATTCCTGAAGCGTGTTTCTGATCTGTCAGACAGGTGTTTGGGGATTTTTCTTTATTATAGAAATAATTCTCCTGTCTTCAGCTGTGGAGGTCTTCCTTGGCCTACCAGTCCCTTTGCGATTAATAAGCTCACCAATGCTCTCTTTCTTCTTCATGATGTTCCAAACTGTTGATTTTGGTAAGCCTAAGGTTTGGCTGATGTCTCTAACAGTTTTATTCTTGTTTCTCAGCCTCATTATGGCTTCTTTGACTTTCATTGGCACAACATTGGTCCTCGTGTTGATAAACAGCAATAAAAGTTTCCAAAGGTGATGGAAAGACTGGAAGAAAGACTAGTTGCTGAGAGCTCTCTTTTACCTGCATAAAGGAGGCAATTAAACACACCTGAGCAATTACAAATGCCTGTGAAGCCATGTGTCCCAAACATTATGGTGCCCTGAAATGGGGAGACTATGTATAAACACGGCTGTAATTTCAACATGGTGAAACCAAAATGTATAAAAATACCCTTTGATAAAATCTGACAATGTGCACTTGAACCATATGTGATTTTTTTCTGTTACAAATCTCAAATTGTGCAGCACAGAGGCAAATAAATAAATGATGGGTCTTTGTCCCAAATATTATGGAGCGCACTGTAGATCGGGTAGACGCACAGTCTCTTGCCCAGAGTAGGGGAATCGAGGACCCTAGAAACATAAAAACATAGAAAATAGGTGCGGGAGGAGGTCATTCGGCCCTTCGAGCCAGCACTGCCATTCATTGTGATCATGGCTGATCATCCCCGATCAATAACCCGTGCCTGCCTTCTCCCCATATCCCTTGATTCCATTAGCCCCTAGAGCTCTTTCTAACTCTCTCTTAAATCTATCCGGTCATTTGGCTTTTACTGCTGTCTATGGCAGAGAATTCCACAAATTCACAACTCCGGTTTCTCCTACATTAATGAATGAATGCCTTTATTTGTCGATGAAAGCACTGCATACAACAAAATTATTATTGCCATTGCATTGGTGCATAATATACTAACATAAAAGCACAGGACACAATTTAAAAACAATGTTATTTAACTAGGGCTTAAGATAAATAAATAATCAATATTGCAATATATCAATAAACAATAGTAAGGTAAAATGCGAGATAGGTCGCAGCATGGAAGAGTGCAGCATGAGTAATACTCAGTAGCTTGTCATATTGAGTATGCAGATTGCTTTGGGGAAGAAACTGTCTCTTAGTCTGGAGGTGCGTGTTTTGACTGACCTATATGGCCTGCCAGAGGGCAACAGTTCAAACAGGTGGTGACCGGGGTGTGTGGAGTCTTTAATGATGTTAGTGGCTCTGCTGAGGTGGCGTGAGGTGGCAATATCCTCCAGAGAGGGCAGTGGCAGCCGGTGATTCTCTCTGCTGTTTTTACCACTCTTTGGAGCGTTTTCTTATTTGCAGCAGAGCAGCTGGCATATCACACTGACATGCAATATGTCAGTAGACTCTCCGTAGTTGCCCGACAGTCGGTAGACTCTTCAATAGTCGCCCATTCCAAAGACGTACAGGTTTGTAGTTTAATTGGCATCGGTAAAAATTGTAGACTGTCTCTAGTGCTATTGGAAGGGGTGATCGCTGGTCAGCGCATACTCGGTGGGCCGAAGGGCCTTTTTCTGCGCTGTATCTCTAATGTCTCAAGTCAATGGTCCTTTATTGTCACACTTGAATGAATGAATGAATGAATGAATGAATGAATGAATGAACAGGTTTATTGGCCAAGTATGCATATACAAGGAATGTGCCTTGGTGCTCCGCTCACAAATGACAACACAAACATACTGTTAACAAAAGTACCAAGTACAGTGAAATTATTTTTTATAGCTCTACTTTACAACTACAGCGCGGCTTGATTGTAATCATGTACAGTCTTCCTGCTGACTGGGTAGTACACAACAAAGAGGCTTTTCACTCTACCTCGGTACACGTGACAATAAATGGCACGGTGGCGCAGCGGTAGTGTTGCTGCCTCACAGAGCCAGAGACTTGGTTTCATCCCTGACTGCGGGTGTTGTCTGTACGGAGTCTGTGACCGCGTGGGTTTTCTCCGGGTGCTCCGGTTTCCTCCCACATTACAAAGACGTACAGGTTTGTAGTTTAATTGGCATCAGTAAAAATTGTAGACTGTCTCTAGTCTAGTGTGTAGGATAGTGCTACTGGACGGGATGATCACTGGTCAGCGCGTACTCGGTGGGCCGAAGGGCCTTTTTCCGCGCTGTTCCTCTAAAGTCTCAAGTCAATGGTTCTTTCTTGTCACACTTACCAAAATACAGTGAAATTGTTTTTTATAACTTTACAGCTACAGAATTGAATTGAATTGAATACATTTTATTAACAATAGACAATAGACAATAGGTGCAGGAGGAGGCCATTCGGCCCTTCGAGCCAGCACCGCCATTCCATATTATGGCTGATCATTCTCAATCAGTACCCCGTTCCTGCCTTCTCCCCATACCCCCTGACTCCACTATCCTTAAGAGCTCTATCTAGCTCTCTCTTGCTCTAACCAAGTATGTACACATACAAGGAATTTGCCTTGGTGCTTTTCTCGCAAGTATCAACACGACATACAGTAAACAATTAAGTATAAAACATTAAACATGTGAAGAATGAAGTAAAATAGTAAGATTAAATGAGAACTTACCAGTTCGAAGTTTGATCTGTATTTTATGAGGAGTTACGATGAGGGATTACGTGAAGACCCCGTCCAGCACGCATGCGCGACATTCTTCAAAGCAGCGGTGTGGATTCACAGAAAAAACACAACGATTGAAATAAATATAGTAAAGAAAAAATAAGAACTTAATTACCAGTTGATCTGTATAATAGAGGGTGGGAGCGGAGGGCACGTAATCCCTCATCGTAACTCCTCATAAAATACAGATCAAACTTCGAACTGGTAAGTTCTCATTTAATCTTACTATTTTATTTCGGAGTCACGTGAGTGACTACGTGAAGACTTCAAAGCTCTGTGATTCCGAACCGTGTACCAGACCTTAGAGGGAGGAAGTATGTTATCGCAATCAAGAACCTGTTTGTGAACAAAAAAGGTTTATTAATGACAACAAAAAACAGAGAGCTCCCCAGGGCTTAAATTAAATATTATCTGCAGACTCTAAAATTCTGTCTGCAAATGTAGCAGGTTGCGCCAGCGGCTTATTATAAAACCTTTGGAAAGTTCTTTCCGAGGACCATCCTGCTCTGGCCAGAATATGGTCCATAGGCACGTCCATTCGACTAGCCGCCGACGTAGATGCAGCCCTGGTGGAGTGAGATTTGTAAATATTAGTATTGACTCCCGCGGACTTAAGCACCTGCTTGAGCCACCTTGAGATGGTTTGGCTCGTCACCTGACCATGAGGCTTCTTGTGGCTTATCCATAAGGCTTTTTCTCTCCCTCTTAAGTTGTATGTTGTGTCTATGTAATTGGCGAGATGGGTCTTGGCACACAGCCGTGGGTCAGATGAATATGCCCAGAACTCCATGACTGGAGGCGTGGTACCTGGTCTAGTTTGTTTGACCAGTCCCTGAATATGGAATGTGAAACAGTCCAATGACTCTGTCATGCTGTCCAGCCTCAGAAGGTGGAGGGACTGTACCCTTTGAGCTGACACTAGTGCCATGAGCATGACTGATTTCAGTGTAAGTTGTTCCAGCGTGAGTGCCCTGGGCGGTGGCCATCCCCTAAGGTACGTCAGCACAATGCTGACATCCCAGATCTGAGTGTACCTTGGTCTGGGGGAGTTAGTATTAAAAATGCCCCTCATGATTTTGATTACTAGTGGATGGGACCCGAAAGCCAGTTGTCCTGCTGCTGGAACCAAATAAGCTGACAACGCACTCCTGGCTGTATTTATGGCGCTGTAGCTGAGTCCTTCCCGATGTAATCCAAACAGGAACTCCACAACACTGGTGGGTGTCGCTGTAGTGTAGGTAGTTCCTGTTTTGGAGCAATACCGTTCCCATTTCCTTATGTTGGTCAGGTATTGTCTCCTGGTGGACTCCCGGTGGGATGCGGTCATCATGTTGATGGTGTCCTCAGACAGTCCCAGGCCCAGTAGAGGTCTTTTTAGAATCTGCAAGCGAGGAGATTGACTCTGTCATGGCACGGGTGACTAATGCCTGACACTGGGTGGATTAATAATTCCGGACTGCTGGGGAATTCCAACGGTGTTTCGACAGCCATGTCGAGGGCCACTGGGAACCATGGCTGTGTAGGCCAGTCGGGTGTTATCAAGATTCCTGAAGCGGAATCCAATTGAATCTTGCTTAATACCCGACTGATGAGGCAGAAGGGAGGAAAAGCATAAACGAACATTTTCCCCCAATACAGCGTGAATGCATCAACTGCTGCTGCCTCAGGGTCTGGTTCCCAAGCGACATACGTTGGTACCTGGTGATTCAGCCTGGATGCAAATAGATCGATATCTGGTGTGCCATATTGCTTTGTAATTTCGGCAAATACTTTGGGATTTAACATCCATTCGATGTTATCGTTAAATTTGCGTGACCTGGTGTCTGCCACTGTATTTTGCTTACCTGGTAGGTAAGTTGCTGATAACCAAGTATGTCTTTCGACACACCATTGCCAGATTAGGTTGACCAATTTGTCACACGATATCGACTTTACACCACCCATGTGGTTGATATAAGCCACCACCGTGGTATTATCTAATTGCAACCGGACATGTGCATGATGCGTATTAGATGAATATGCTTTTAAACCATAAAACGCACCCAACATTTCTAAATAGTTGATACCCCGTGTCTGTAGGCAAGATGATTCAGAATTAGTCCATCTGCCCCCTGTGCTGGATTGCATGTTAGTTGCTCCCCAGCCCAAAGCACTGGCATCCGTTTGAATGGTTAATACTGGGTTGGTGATTATTATGGGACTGGAACTGAGCCTAATGTTCCTTGTCCACCATTGTAACTCTGGAATGGATTCAGCAGTTAAATCCATAGCTCGGTCAAAGTGACCTGAGTTTTGCTTTAGTGCGTGCACTTTTGCTCTTTGTAAATTTTGGTAGTGCAAAGGCCCAAATTGTACAGCTGGAAAAGCTGCTACCATTTTACCAATAACTCTAGCTACCTGCCGTATGGTTGGCTGACGTTTATGCATTAGTTCGTGGCATGATAGTGCCAATTCTGATGCTTTCCCCTTCGGCAGAGTTACAAACATGCGAACAGTATCAATCGTAAATCCAAGATAGTCCATGGTAGTGGACGGTGTAAAATTGGATTTATCTGGATGTATGACAAACCCCAAAGTTTCAAACAAACGTTTGGTGGCTGCTACTGCCAAAATAGCTGTCTCCAAGGTTTTCCCTACTATTAAAATGTCGTCTAAGTACGCCATGACTATATGCTTTTGTTTCCTCAATAATGCCAAGGCGGGTTTTAAGATTTTAGTGAACAACCTTGGAGCGGAGGTTAGTCCATTTGGTAAGGCTTTAAATTGCCATAGCTGTTTCATCCAGATAAACTTTAAGTATTTACGATGCTCCTTGTGTATGGGTACTGAGTAGTAGGCATCTTTTAAATCAATGCCTGCTAGAAAGTACCCTCTAGAAATCAAAAGTCTGGCGGTTTGAAAAGTTTCCATCTTAAAATGTGTATACTTAACTGACTCGTTTAACGTAGTTAAGTCAATGATGATGCGACATATTAGTGAAAATATTAGACACAAATTCCAAAGGTTCATGTTTTGTTCTTTCAATGACACCTTTTGCTAGTAGCCTCACAAGTTCAGCTTGACCCTCTTGTTTCTCTCTGACTGAGAGGGTGAATACCCTTTGGGGTATATGCTGAACTGGCGGAATGTTTTCATGAACAAAGTCAATTTTATAGCCATGAATGCAGCTTAGTATGTACTTGTCATTAGTGATGGTTTCCCATGCATCCAAAAACAAGTGCAATCTCCCCCCTGATAGTATAGAGCCCCTACTGCTCATATGCTGAGAGGAACCAGATCCACCTACCTCCATGGTTACTGGTGCTACTTCTGCCTCTTCGCTGGACAATGAGGTGTCTGCTGGGCTGTAGAGGGCTGCTGTTGATGTAGATGTTGACGTTGATGTTGTTGGGGGTGGCGCATTTTCCATGGGGTCCGCTCTGGGCGCGGGCCTAAAAAAGGCTTACGGGGAATGGTTGCGGACCCCGAGCTTTCACCAGTCCCATATGGTGGTCTACGACTGGTGGACGCCGTGGGGTACTGCCGCCTGGGTTTGTTAGGTCTGCTCGGTCCCAAACCTGCCCTCACGAGACCAAAGGTCTTGGATTCTTCCTCTAGGTCTTTCACCTTTTTTGGAAGGTCCTTTCCAAAAAGCAGAATTGGAGGTTCTGAACCCGGTGTTTTGCAAAGTCCCGCAAACTTAGGGTTGAGGGCAGGCTTGATGATTTCCTTCCGTAAATTGTTTATCTGATATTGAGTGGTGCACAGCAGAGCTAATGTATCTTGCTGATTTGTGGAGATGTCCACACCATCAATGGACCGAGCATATGATGTCATCCCTGTAGTCAGGAGTTTAAGGATTTTCTGGAGCTTCAACTCCAGGTTCCTGATGTTCTGCCCCAAATGTCCCCAAATTTGGCTGTTTACAGCTGGTACATTCAATGATGTACAATTTTCTGGGGCTGTATATAGTTCAAGAGCCTCATTGACCACCCGTTCTTGTAGGGGTTTTGAGGACAGGTGGTCAATGCTGGCTGCAAGTTTCGGCTCTAAAGGCCGACCCCCTCGTGGAATGACCACGTAGCGGTTGACCACACCCAGCAGCTCTTCCTGATCCTGTACACTCTGCGTACTCCGGACATCTTCAGCCAACAACCCCTCTTCTTGACCAGCCCAGACCTGGTCGCCAATGCTGCCTTCAAAAGAAGGTGAGGCAATGGCCAGTGCCGTAAAGGGCACTGCGGGAGTACCTGGGCTCCCTTGGCGAGTCTGCTGCTGCTCTCTCAGCAGATCTCGCTGGAGCATTTGCTCCATAAGCCGTTCCATTCGGCTTAGGCGGCTGCCAGTGCCGCTCTCGAGCGGTGTGGCATCTTCATCCGAATCGTCGGATACTACCGCCCGGTTCTGGCTGCAGGTACCTACAGCTCGCTGCTCAGGCTGCACTAGCGGTGCTGGGCTCGGCTCGGTAGTTATTGCTGCCGCCTCTTGCCCCCCCTCCAAAGAACGTTCCTCAACGGAAGACGAACGGGGGCGAGCTGCAAATTTCTTCCCTCTGGTCTTGCTCATTTTCCTGGAACATAAAGCAGACCACAGAGAAAATACTCACGGCCACGGTAAAACTTACCTGTCGGCCCGACTTTTCAATTTGTAGCGGGAGCACCTTGAACTCCCGTTCGTCGCGGGTGCACTGCATGAACGCTAATGTCGCGCATACGTGCTGGACGGGGTCTTCACGTAGTCACTCACGTGACTCCGAAATAAAATACCAGAACAAAAGGAGGCGACAGACTTTTGGTTGTTGAGTAGAGCTACTGCACGTGGAAAAAAAGTTGTTTTTATGTCTGGCTGTGGCTGCTTTGACAGTCCGGAGTTGCCTTCCAGAGGGAAATGCTTCAAAGAGTTTGTGGCCAGGGTGAGAGGGGTCAGAGATGATCTTACCCGCTTGCTTCCTGGCCCCTGCAGGGTACAGTTCGTCAGCACGGCCTGATTGTAATCGTGTACAGTCTTGCCGCTGACTGGATAGCACGCAACAAAGAAGCTTTTCACTGTACCTCGGTACACACACGTGACGATAAATGGCACGTGGCGTAGAGGTGCTGCCTTCCGGGTAATCGATGGCCAGTACGGACCGAAGGGCCTGTTTCCCAGCTCTATCTTTAAGCTCTCATCTAAAGTATGCTGTTGAACCTCCTGCCCGACTAGCTGCGAGAGGCAGGCATGGGTCCAGGCCCAAGTCCCCGCCAATCATCAATCCAATTTCACCCAGCCTGTGAATCTGTGGAATTCTTTGCCTCAGAAGGCAGTGGAGGCCAATTCTCTGGATGCTTTCAAGAGAGAGTTAGATAGAGCTCTTAAAGATAGTGGAGTCAAGGGATATGGGGAGAAGGCAGGAACGGGTACTGATTGTGGATGATCAGCCATGAAGACGGTGAGTGGCGGTGCTGGCTCGAAGGGCTGAATGGCCTACTCCTGCACCTATTGTCTATTGTCTATGAGGGAATACGGTTTAGTGCAAGATAAAGCCAGCAAAGTCTGGACAAGAATAGTCTGGGGGGCATCCGAGCTAGATGGCTGTGGGAGAATGATTCAGTTGCCTGATAACAGCTGGGAAGAAACTGTCCCTTAATCTGGCGGAGTGTGTTTTCACACTTGCGTTCCTGTGCGTTGAAAGCAAACTCTATGCAAGCAATTATTTCCAGAGGGCTTCTATACAAAACAGGGATGTTATGCTGAGGCTCTATTAGGCGCTGATAAGACAGCTTTTTTGGAATATTGTAAGCAATTTTGGGAACCATATCTAGGGAAGATGTGCTGGTTCTGGAGAGGGTCCAGAGGAGGTTTACAAGAATGATCCCAGAAATTAATAGGTTGACCTATGATGAGCATTTGTTGACTTTGGGCCTGTGCACGCTGGAGTTTAGAAGAATGAGGGGGGACCTTATTGAAACATACAGAATAGTGAAAGGCTTGGATAGAATGGATGTGGAGAGGATGTTTCAACTAGTGGGAGAGTCTCGGACTAGAGGTCATAGCCGCAGAATTAAAGGACTTTTTAGGAAGGAGATATGGAGGAATTTCTTTGGTCAGAGGGTGGTGAATCTGTGGGATTCTTTGCCACAGAAGGCTGTGGAGGCCAAGTCAGTGGATATTTTTAAGGCAGAGATAGATTCTTGATTAGTACAGGTGTCAGAGGTTATGGGGAGAAGGTATGGGAGATAATACGATATTATTTTATGCATGATATTATTTGATATTATTTTATACATTAGACATTGTTACGGCATTATTTTATACATTGTTGTTTAAGGTTTGTAACTACTTAGGCATTAGGTGCCCTCTCTGTAACTAATTAAGGCGCTCTAGACATTCCTTACCCTTGACACGTCTCTGTAACATAACACTCCTTTGCTTTAGCCTGTACCCTTTGCTTTAGTCTAGATGATAAGGGTAGCAGAATCCAAAGAGATGCAGACATTCATCAATGAATAGGATTTAATGGTGGCAAGAGAAGAGATAAGGAAAAACATAGGCCTTGGGGTGATCGATGGATGTGAGGGATGAACTAGCAGGAAATAGGGGAGGCGAAATATGAAGGGATGTGAGCATTGAGATAAGGATATATTACTAAATGGGATTTAATGGTGGCGGGACAAACAGGTACTACAAAGCAATGAAGGACTGAAGAAAGGAGTATGGGTATGAGGTAATGCAAAGGAGATAAGGTTTAGAATAATCCTATAAAAATAGGCTACTAAGTGGGCAGTCAGATGGTTGACATCCTGATTGTTCCAGCCGTTGTTTGCAAATAAAGGCTTTTAACTTCTTGAAGAATTCTCCGTGTCATCTGCTTCATTTTGAACACCAGTAACCACGACAAAGGCAGCAGAATGGGGTTCGAAGGGAGAGATGGATCAGCCATGATTGAATGGTGGAGGAGACTTGATGAGCCGAATGTCCTAATTCGGCTCCCATCACTTAAGAACTCATGAACTGATTCATGTACCTGTGTATTTATTCTCAAAAAGCTGGAGTAACTCAACCGGTCAGGCAGCATCTCAGGAGAGAAGGAATGGGTGACGTTTCGGGTCGAGACCCATCTTCAGTCTGAAGAAGGGTCTCGACCCGAAACGTCACCCATTCCTTCTCTCCTGAGATGCTGCCTGACCTGCTGAGTTACTCCAGCTTTTTGTGAATAAATACCTTCGATTTGTACCAGCATCTGCAGTTATTTTCTTACATTACATGTACCTGTGTAAATGTGCTTAAAATGTTCTGACAGTACCTGCCTCAACTACCTCTACCATAGACCGGCACGATGGCGCAGCGGTAGAGTTG
This sequence comes from Rhinoraja longicauda, assembly GCF_053455715.1. Classification (NCBI taxonomy): domain Eukaryota; kingdom Metazoa; phylum Chordata; class Chondrichthyes; order Rajiformes; family Arhynchobatidae; genus Rhinoraja; species Rhinoraja longicauda. Next base: position 3,389,648 of record NC_135991.1, read on the forward strand.
CTGCCTTACAGCGAATGTAGCGCCGGAGACCCAGGTTCGATCCCGACTACAGGTGCTGTCTGTACGGAGTTTGTACATTCTCCCCGTGACCTGCGTGGGTTTTCTCCGAGATCTTCGGTTTCATCCCACACTCCAAAGACATGCAGGTTTGCAGGTTAATTGGCTTGGTAAATGTAAAAATTGTCCCTAATGGGTATGGGATAGTGTTAAAAAGAGTGTAAGAAAATAACTTCAGTCTGAAGAAGGGTCTCGACCCGAAACATCGCCCATTCCTTTCTCTCCTGAAATGCTGCCTGACCTGCTGAGTTACTCCAGCATTTTGTGAATAAATACCTGGGATAGTGTTAATGTGTGGGAATCGCTAGTTGACGCGGACCCGGTGGGCCGAAAGGGCCTGTTTCCGCGCTGTATCTCTAAACTTAATTAATAGCAGAATTCGGTCCTTTGGCCCATCAAGTCTACTCCACAATTCCATCGTGGCTGGTCTATCTTTCCCTCTTAACCTCATTCTTCTGCCTTCTCCCCATAACCCCTGACACCCGTACTAATCAAGAATCTGTCAATCGCCGCCTTAAAAATATTCATTGATCTGGCCTCCACAGCTGTCTGTGGCAATGAATTCCACAGATTCACCACCCTCTGACTGAAGAAATACCTCCTCATCTCCTTTCTAAAGGTACGTCCTTTTAATCTGAGGCTGTGGCCTCTGGTCCTTGATTCTACCATTAGTGGAAATATCCTCTCCACATCCACTCTATCTTTACACTATTCGGTACGTTTGTGCTACATGGGGGGGACTATTAAAAATTCCCTACGAATTCTCTTCCGAACGGAGACGCAACCTTTTTATGGGTGGTGTCTCCGTTCCCGCTGCGGCCTACCATCGGCCATGCACCTGGAGCTGGTGGCCTCCAGCCGGGACCACCTGTGGCTCTGGTTCGCAAAGCCCGCGGAATGTCCTCACCACCTGCGGAGCTGGCTACCTTCGGAGGCTGTGTTGGCGCTGTGAATGCGGCTGCGACTCATCTTCGGAGGCTCCGGAGGCTTCGGCCGCGTGGACGTCGGAAGCTCATAGGCCCCTGGGTGGGGGTCGACTTTGGGAGTTGCGGCAGCGTCTTCGCCCGCCCCGAATTGCGGGGCTTGGGTCAGCCCGCTGCCGACCTTCACCATCCGTCGCGGCCTGGAATAGGCCGCGGGATTTTCTCCGCCCGGCGGGGGCTTCAATGTCGGGAGCCCCGACTGCCCAGACGTGGCAACTTCAACAGCCTGACCGCGGGAGAAGACGGCAGGGAAGAGAAAGACATTCTGGCCTTCCATCACAGAGAGGAGGTGACTTGGACGAGACTCACTGTGATGGATGTTTTTTTGGTTTATGTTGGTTTTGTGATTGTGTGTGTTATTGCTTTATTTTTATTGCTTCTTATTGTGGACTGTGGCTGTTCAGATTCTGATTCTGATTCTGAAGTTGTAGCTACTTTCACGAGCTATTTTAGAGAGATTCAGCATTGTGCTTGTCTTCATTGTAATCGTGTGTGGTCTCTGACTGTTTAGAGATACAGTTTAGTTTAGAGATGCAGCGCAGAAACACGCCCTTCGGCCGACCGGGTCCGCACCGACCAGCGATCCCCGCATATTAACACTATCCTACACCCACTAGGGACAATTTTTACATTTACCAAGCCAATTAACCTACATACCTGTACGTCTTTGGAGTGTGGGAGGAAACTGAAGATCGCGGAGAAAACGCATGCAGTTCACGGGGAGAACGTGCAAACTCCGTACAGACAGCACCCGTAGTCAGGATCGAACCTGAGTCTCCAGCGCTGTATTCACTGTAAGGCAGCAATTCTACCGCTGCGCCACCATGCCGCTTTGATAGCATACAAACAATAATAATGGATTTCCATGGATAGGAAAGGTTTAGTTAGAGAAATACAGCGAAAAAACAGGCTCTTCGGCCGACCAAGTCTACGCCAAACATCAGTCAGAGGGTGGTGAAGGTGTGGAATTCTCTGCCTCAGAAGGCAGTGGAGGCCAGTTCGTTGGATGCTTTCAAGAGAGAGCTGGATAGAGCTCTTAAGGATAGCGGAGTGAGGGGGTATGGGGAGAAGGCAGGAACGGGGTACTGATTGATAGTGATCAGCCATGATCGCATTGAATGGCGGTGCTGGCTCGAAGGGCTGAATGGCCTACTCCTGCACCTATTGTCTATTGTCTATTGTCTAATCCAATTTCACCCAGAGAGTTGTGAATCTGTGGAATTCACTGCCTCAGAAGGCAGTGGAGGCCAATTCACTGGATGCTTTCAAGAGAGAGCTATATCGAGCTCTTAAAGATAGCGGAGTCAGGGGGTATGGGGAGAGGGCACGAATGGGGTACTGATTGTGAATGATCAGCCATGATTACATTGAATGGCGGTGCTGGCTCGAAGGGCTGAATGGCCTACTCCTGCACTTATTGTCTATTGAATTTGCTGTCACAGAAGGCAGTGGAGGCCAATTCGCTGGATGTTTTCAAGAGAGAATTAGAGAAAGCTCCTGGAGCTCAAGGAATATGGGGAGAAAGCAGAAACGGGGTACTGATTTCAGATGATCAGCCATGATCACAGAAAACATAGAAAGTAGGTGCAGGCAGAAGCCATTTGGCCCTTCGAACCAGCACCACCATTCATTGTGATCATGGCTGATCATTAACAATCAGTAACCCGTGCCTGCCTTCTCCCCATATCCCTTGATTCCACGAGCTCCTAGAGCTCTGTCTAACTCCTAAATTCATCCAGTGATTTGGCCTCCACTGCCTCCTGTGGCAGAGAATTCCACAAATTCGCAACTCTCTGGGTGAATGTCATGTTGAAAAATCGCATCTCCGTCGAGGTAAGAAATTGAAAATAAGTTTCCCCCCATTTCCCACATAAAACAAACAAAGAAACGCTAAAACAAACTCTTAACACAAACTTAAAATAATAAAATCAGTATAAAGGACAGACGGACTGTTGGCGAGGCAGCTAGTGCTGGTGGCGTCACCCGATGGAATCACACGCCAATGAACTTACAATAGGATGTGAAAGTATGATAATACAGAACTAGTGTAAACGGACGTTCGATGATCGGTGTGGACTCAGTGGGCCGAAGAGTCCATTTCCGTGCTGTATCATTAAAAACATTCAGACAGATGCGTGGCTAGGATAGGAATTGGAAGGGATTCAATGTGAATCTAGAGGGTAGCTTTTTCATGCAAAGGGTGTTAAAATAAACTTTAAAACACAACACAAATATCGAGCAAGACAATCAAGACTATTTAAGAACATCAAATACCGTGATCTGTATGAGCAATCTAGGAGATTGTTCCATGAACAAAGATTCGTCTACTCTATATACACAGAATTTTTCTTTCCATTTTTAGGCACTCTACCTATCCCTCTACCTTGCTGCCTTAGTTTACTTTAGTTTAGAGATACAGCGCGGGAACAGGCCCTTCGACCTGCCGAGTCCACACCGACCAGCACTCCCCGCACACTAATGCTACAGGCCAATTAACCTACAACCCCGCATGTCTTTGGAGTGTGGGAGGAAACCAAAGATCTCTGAGAAAACCCTCGCAGGTAACGGAGAGAACGTACAAACTCCGTACAGACAGCAGCCATAGTCGGGATCGAACCCGGGTCTCCGGCGCTGTAAGGCAGCAACTCCTCGCTCCCTAAAGCTTTGCAATTTATTTTTGACAAGGGTGGTGGGTGTATAGAACCAGCTGCCAGGGGAGGTAGTGGATTGGACAGGTACGTGGATGGATAGGTCAGGTTTAGAGGGTATATGGCCCAAATGCAGGCAGATGGGACTAGTGCGGGTGGGACATGTTGGCCGGCGTGGGCATGTTCGGCCGAAGGGTCTGTTTCCACTCTGTATGACTCCGCGACTCTTAAGTCGTTACAACTAGGGTTGCCAACTTCCTCACTCCCAAATAAGGGACAAAGGGTGACATCACCGCCCCACGTGATCTCACCCAGCCCATGGCCACGTGCTCCCGCTGCACCAGTGGCGGCCGCCCAGGCCGGGAGGCGGGTTGCTAAGCAACCTCTGTTAAGCAGCGCCCAGGCCTACACTGTCCCGGCCTACAGCAGTCCCCGGGCTTACAATGTCCGGGCCCACAGTTTCCGGGCCCACAGCGGACTCTGGGCCGACAGTGTCCGGGCCCACAGCGGCTCCCGGGCCCACGGTGTCCCGGCCCACGGTGTCCGGGCCCACAGTGTCCGGGCCTACAGTGTCCGGACCTACAGCACCATCCGAGCCTAATACGGGACAAGGGCGGTCCCATATGGGACAAACCTATTTAGCCCAAAATACGGGATGTCCCGGCTAATACGGGACAGTTGGCAACCCTAGGTACATCTAGCCTGCCTCGCTGTTTCAGTTCTCTAATGGATTTGTCCATTCCCTTCCCACTCCAGGCCCGGGAGACGTGAGCTCGGATGAAATGGAAATCCTGAAGGAGACGGAGGTGTTGACGGAGGAAGAGGCTGGATCGTCAGGCGTGGACCTTGGGTCCGTCCAGGAGCCCCCGATCACCCAGGGGGAAGACTGCTTCCAGTGTTTCGTGTGTGGCAAGGGCTTCAGGTGGGCACCCTGAAATACATATGAGAGGATCTGAGTAGAGGAGTAAAGAGGTCCTTCTGCGGTTGTACTGGTGAGACCACATCTGGGGTATTGTGTTCAGTTTTGGTCTCCTAATTTGAGGAAGGACGTCCTTGCTATTGAGGCAGCGCAGCGTAGGTTCACCAGGTTAATCCCCGTGATCATGGGGTTAGATAGAGCTCTAGGGGCTAGTGGAATCAAGGGATATGGGGAAAAAGCAGGCACAGGTTACTAATTATTGATGATCAGCCACGATCGCAATGAATGGCGGTGCAGGCTCGAAGGGTCAAATGACCTACTCCTGCACCTGTTTTCTGTGATTTTCTGAATGTCAAATGAAGAAAGATTGAAAAGACTAGGCTTGTATTCACTGGAATTTAGAAGGATGAGAGGGGATAAAAGGACTGGACAAGCTAGATGCAGGAAAAATGTTCCCAATGTTGGGGGAGTCCAGAACCAGGGGCCACAGTCTAAGAATAAAGGGGAGGCCATTTAAAAATGAGATGAGAAAAAAACGTTTTCACACAGAGAATTGTGAATTTGAGGAATTCTCTGCCACAGAAGGCAGTGGAGGCCAATTCACTGGATGAATTAAAAAGAGAGGTAGATAGAGCTCTAGTGGCTAATGGAATCAAGGGATATGGGGAGAAGGCAGGCACAGGTTACTGATTATGGATGATCAGTCACGATCACAATGAATGGCGGTGCTGGCTCGAAGGGCCAAATGGCCCCCTCCTGCACCTATTTTCTATGTTTCTCCCGATAACCTCTGACACATGTACTAATCAAGAATCTATCTATCTACCTCTGCCGTAAAAATATCCACTGACTTGGCCTCCACAGTCTTCTGTAGCAAAGAATTCCACAAATTCACCACCCTGCCTATATTAGACTTCCCAAAACGCAACACCTCACCTTTCTCTGCATTAAATTCCATCAACCATAGAAACATAGACATAGAAACATAGAAAATAGGTGCAGGAGGAGGCCATTCGGTCCTTCGAGCCAGCACCGTCATTCATTGTGACCATGGCTGATCATAATCAATAACCTGTGCCTGCCTTCTCCCCATTCCTCAGCTCCCGCTGAGTTATTGCAGCATTCTGTGTCTGTCATTCTTCAACTAAAAACATTTAGTTTAGAGATCCAGCGCGGATCAAAATCCCTCCGGCACACCGGGTCCGCGCCGACCAACGAACCCCACGCATTAACACTATCCAACACCCACTAGGGACAATTTTTACATTTACCAAGCCAATTAACCTAGTGTAAGAAAATAACTGTAGATGCTGGTACAAATCGAAGGTATTTATTCACAAAATGCAGGAGTAACTCAGCAGGTCAGGCAGCATCTCAGGAGAGAACGGAATGGGTGACGTTTCGGGTCGAGACCCTTCTTCAGAGTCTGAAGAAGGGTCTCGACCCGAAACGTCACCCATTCCTCTCCTGAGATGCTGCCTGACCTGCTGAGAAGCCAATTAACCGACATATCTGTACGTCTTTGGAGTGTGGGAGGAAACTGAAGATCTCGGTGAAAACCCACGCAGGTCACGGGGAGAACGTACAAACTCCGTACAGACAGCACCCGTAGTCGGGATCGAACCCGGGTCGCTGTAAGGCAGCAACTCTGCCGCTGCGCCACCGTGACCGCCCCGATATGGGCCAAAACTGCTCACTGAGTTACTCTGGCTTTCTTTTTGTGTCCTGTCTTCAGGTGGGCCTGCCTGCTGAAGAGGCACTTGAGGGTCCACACAGGGGAGAAGCCCTTCGAGTGCACCGTGTGCAAGAAGTGCTTCAGCAAGTCGAGCAACCTGACCCGGCACCGGCGCTTCCACACCGGCGAGAAGCCCTTCGAGTGCACCGTGTGCGCCAAGCACTTCTCCACCTTCAATGACTTGCGAGTCCACCAGCGGATCCACACCGGCGAGAAGCCCTTTGAGTGCGCCGTCTGCAAGAAGCGTTTCTACACCTCCGGACACCTCATCCGCCACCAGAGGACTCACAGCGGCTAAAAACTTCCTCCGACCCCCATCAGCACTGAGATATGCAGAGAAACATCGAAAATAGATGCAGCATAGAATCAGACCCTTCAGAACAGAGAGCCCATGCTGACCATCGATCACACATTCACAGCAGTTCAATGTCTTTCGACTGACGCATCCAATGCCGACAGGTCAGAGGCAATTTCATAGAAACATTGAAAATAGGTGCAGGAGGAGGCCATTTGGCCCATCGAGCCAGCACCGCCATTCATTCTGATCATGGCTGATCCTCCACAATCAGTAACCCGTGCCTGCCTTCTCCCCATCTCCCTTGATTCCACTAGCCCCTAGAGCTCTATCTAACTCTCTCTTAAATTCATCCAGTGATTTGGCCTCCACTGCCCTCTGTGGCAGTGAGTTCCACAAATTCACAACTCTCTGGGTGGAAAAGTTCCTTCTCACCTCAGTTTTCTCGCCTCCCCTTTATTCTAAGACTGTGTGGCCCCTGGTTCTGGAGTCTCCACAACATTGGGAACATTCAATACGATCATGGCTGATCATCTAAAATCAGTGCCCTGTTCCTTCTTACTCCCCATATCCCTGGATTCCGTTAGCCCTAAGAGCTACATCTAACTCTCCCTTGAAAACGTCCAGTGAATTGGCCTCCTGTGGTAGAGAATTCCACCGATTCACAACGCTGTTGAGTTTGCACGTCCTGCCTGTGATTAACCCATTCCTTCTCTCCAGAGATGCTTAGTTACTGCAGCATTTTGTGGTCTATCTTCGATTTAAAACCAGCGTCTGCAGTTCTTTCCCACACACTGACCACGTGGGTTTCCTGTGGGCTCTCTGGTTTCCGCCCCGTCCGCACGCAGTTTGTTTAGAGATTTTAGTTTAGAGATACAGCGCGGAAACAGGCCCTTTCGGCCCACCGGGTCCATGCCGACCAGCGATCCCCGCACATTAACACTATCCTGTACCTACCAGGGACAATATTTACATTTACCAAGCCAATTTAGCGACGCCTTTCGAGTGTGGGAGGAAACCGAAGATGTCGGTGAAAACCCACGGGGAGAACGTACAAACTCCGTACAGGCAGCACCTGTAGTCAGGATCGAACCTGGGACTCCGGCACTGTGTTCGCTGTAAGGCAGCAACTCTACCGCTGCGCCACCGTGCTGCGCCACCGTGCTGCCCCTAAACGTAACGCTGAAAGAACGGGAATGAACCCATTCAAGTGGCTCTGGAACCAGTTCACCCATGATGCTGGGGACTTTGCACTTTACTTTAGAGATACAACGTGGAAACAGGCCCTTCGGCCCATTGAGTCCGTGCCAACCAGCGATCACCCATCCACACTAGTTTAAAGGAAACAGGCCCTTCGGCCCATTGAGTCCGTGCCAACCATCGATCACACATTCACACTAGTTTAGTTTAGAGACACAGTACGGAAACAGGCCCTTCGGCCCGTTGAGTCCGTGCCAACCAGCGAACACCCGTCCACACTAGTTTAGTTTAATGGAAACAGGCCCTTTGGCCCATTGAGTCTGTGCCAACTAGCAATCACCCATTCACACTAGTTTAGTTTGGAGATACAGCATTGAAACAAGCCCTTCGGCCCATTGAGTCCGTGCCAACCCGCGATCACCCATTAACACCAGTTTAGTTTAAAGGAAACAGCACGGAAGTAGTCCCTTCGGCCCACCGAGTTCACACAAGTTTAGTTTAGAGATACAGTACGAAACTGGGCTGTTCGGCCCACTGGGTCCATGCCGACCCGTACACTACAAATATCCTCTGCGCCAGTGATAATTTTCAATTATGCCAATTCACCAACAAACCTCCACGTCTATGGAGTGAAGGAGGAACCCACGCAGGTCACTGTTGTGATATTGCAAGGACTACTTTGTTGTATCACAACAGACACGAAGTACAACAGTCACGGGGAGAACGTGCCCACAGCGCCCGTGGTCAGGATCGAACCCAGGTCTCTGGCGCTGTAAGGCAGCAACTCTACCACTGCGCCACCGTGCTGCTAATGGAGGGAGAGTGTGTATGTGTGTGTGTCCCTGGTTCTTGCAAGAAGACCCGCCGAACAGTGATTAAACAGTGGCTGGACCTGATCACTAAAACTCAAGCAAACACTGCAGTCCAGAGATGCCACTAAATAAGCATGCTGCTACCTTTCTGGAGAGTGGTTGCATCAGTCGGTACAATGCCGCTCCATTTGCAGAAGGGAGCCACAAATTAAACAGTACAGAAACTACATTTCAGTCCAATTAAACCTCGATCAGTGTTGATTCTGAGAAGGACCACAGCCCGAGACGTTGCCTGCCCACGTTCTCCACAGACGCTGCCTGACCCGCTGAGTTGCTCCAGTACTTTGTTTCCTTCTGCGTGAACGAGCGTCGACGGTCCCTAGTTCCTTCAGTGTTATTTACCGCCACTCGACCTCTCCAGCGCGCGATTATTTCAAGTACGATGTCTCTTTTGGACAGATTTTATTTGTTAGAGATTTTGTGAAACACTTTATCATATTGTCGAGATATCTTTCAGAATTTTGGCTCTTCCTGTTTCTGTATACCTGTTACATTTTGCCTAGAGTCATCGAGTGAGACAGCATGGAAACAGGCCCTTCGGCCCAACTGGCCTACGTCCCAGCTACACTAGTCCCACCAGCCTGCGTTTGGTCCATATCCCTCCAAACCTGTCCTCTCCATGTACCTGTCTAACTGTTTCATAAACGTTTGGGGTCGTCCCAGCCTCAACTACCTCCTCTGGCAGCTTGTTTCATACACCCACCACCCTCTGTCTGGAAAAGTTACCCCTCAGATTCCTATTAAATCTTTTCCCTTTCACATTAAACCAATGACTTATGGTCCTCGTTTCACCTACTCTGGGCAAGAGACTGTGCATCTACCCGATCTATTCCTCTCATGGTTTTAAACACCTTTCTAAGAACACCCCACATCCTCCAGTGCTCCAGGGAATAGAGCCCCAGCCTGCCCCATCCTCTCCCTGTAGCTCAGATCCTCGAGTCCTGGTACATCCTCGTAAATCGTCCCTGTACCCTTTTGAGCTTGACAGCATCTTTCCTGTAACATGGTGCCCAGAAATGAACACAATAATCCGAATGCGGTCTCACCAACGTCTTATACAACTGCAACGTGACCTCCCAACTTTTCTACTGTTTCTACTCTTACCCAATTCCCCAACTTCCACAGATACTGCCTGACCCGCCGAGTTACTCTTGCACTTTGTATTTTACTTGCGATTCCAGCACCTTTGGACTTTGCATTATTTTGCGTGGAAGATTAATGAATCGGAGAAATGTTACAGCACAAGAGCACGTCTGCGCTGGTCAAATAGTATTTCTGCAACAGGATCGATGCAAGTCACAGTTTGTTTTAGTTTGGTTTAGAGATACAGCGCGGATACAGACCTTTCATCTCACCGAGCCCGCATTTACCAACGATACCCGCACATTGACACCGTGCCTCACACACTGGGTTGATTTACAATTATACCAAGCCAATTTACCTACAAACCTGTATGTCTTTGGAGTGTAGGAGGAAACCGGAAGTCCCCGGTTGATTTGAGTGTTGGAGTAAAGAGGTCCTTCTGTAATTGTACAGGGCCCTGGTGAGACCACACCTGGAGTATGTGCAGTTTTGGTCTCCAAATTTGAGGATGGACATCCTTGCTATTGAGGCAGTGCAGCGTAGGTTCACGAGGTTAATCCCCGGGATGGCGGGACTGTCATTTGAGGAAAGATTGGAAAGACTGGGCTTGTATTCACTGGAGTTTAGAAGGACGAGAGGGGGATCTTACAGAGACGTATAAAATTATGAAAGCTCGATGCAGGAAAAATGTTCCCAATGTTGGGGGAGTCCAGGGTGGCACGGTGGCGCAGTGGTAGAGTTGCTGCCTTACAGCGAATGCAGCACCGGAGACACAGGTTCGATCCTGACTACGGGCGCCGTTTGTACGGAGTTTGTATGTTCTCCCCGTGACCTGCGTGGGTTTTCTCCGAGATTTTCGGTTTCCTCCCACACTCCAAAGACGTACAGGTATGTAGATTAATTGACTGGGTAAAATGTAAAAATTGTCCCTAGTGTGCAGGATAGTGTTAATGCGCGGGGATCGCTGGGCGGCGCGCACTCAGTGGGCCGAAGGGCCTGTTTCTGCGCTGTATCTCTAAATCTAAAAAAAAAACAGGGGCCACTGAGGTGAGAAAAAAACTCTTTCATCCAGAGAGTTGTGATTTTGTGGAATTCTCTGCCACAGAAGGCAGTGAAGGCCAATTCACTGGATGAATTTAAAAGAGAGATAGATAGAGCTCTAAGGGCTAGCGGAATCAAGGGATATGGGGAGAAGGCAGGCACAGGTTACTGACTGGATGATCAGCCATGATCACAATGAATGGCGGTGCGGGCTCGAAGGGCCAAAAGACCACCTCTTGCACCTACTTTCTATGTTTATATGTCCCTCTGAGTTACTCCAGCATTTTGTGTCCATCTAGGTTTCTTAGAGAGACAGATTGGGGAAAGAAGGGCAGATGTAGTTGAGGCAGGCACAATACTGACATTTGACGGGCATTTGGACCAGTAAATGGGTCAACATGGACGAGTCGGGCTGAAGGGTTGTATTATTCTATTTTCCAGTGCAGTCACCAGTGGGCTATCAGATAACATGAAGTACCCGCTGACTGAGTTCAAGATTCCAAGATCAATTTATTGTCACATGTACCAATTAAGGTACAGTGAAATAAAGTGTTATAAGAAGATAACTGCAGATGCTGGTACAAATCGAAGGTTTCTACTCACAAAATGCTGGAGTAACTCAGCAGGTCAGGCAGCATCTCGGGAGAGAAGGAATGGGCGACGTTTCGGGTCGAGACCCTTCTTCAGACTGAAAACGGGTCTCGACCCGAAACGTCGCCCATTCCTTCTCTCCAAAGATGCTGCCTGACCTGCTGAGTTACTCCAGCATTTTGTGAATAAGGTACAGTGACATTTGAGTTACTAGACCGCCATACTAAGTGAAAAGCAAGAAGATACACCGCCACATAAAATAAAATTGAACAAACATCCGCCACAGTGGATTCCACATTCCTTACTCTGAAGAGAAGGTAATACATTTCAATTAGCTTCCTCTTTGTGCTCCCGGGATCGTGGCTGTTTAACCATCTCGCTGCTGTCTGTCCGAGGCCCTTGCGTCAGGATGATCGAAACTCCCCGCATTGGGACGGTTGAAAACTCTCCGCGGCATTGAGCTCCCGAGTCAGCCTCTTCTTACCAGACATTGCGGGCTTCACGGTGTTAAAGTCCACAGGCCCCACGGTTGGAGCTCTCCACAGTGCATCCTCTACAAACATTCGCAAGCTCTACGATGTTAAAGTCCGTGCCGTGCCCACGACTTGAAGCGCCGGGCCGGTCTCCAGGAAAGGTCGCCGGCTCCTTGATGTTAGGTTGCAGTGGGGACGGAGATACAATACGGAGAATCTCCGGTCGCTCTGCGGCCTAACATCGTGGAGCTGGCGGTCTTTCTCGAGACTGACTTTGAGCCCCACCGCGGGGCCACGGACTTACCATTGGAGTCTGCGATCCCTTTCCTGGGATCCAATGCCCCAACTGCGGCCTGCGGATTTCAACATCGAGGAGCTCGCAGTCTCAGGTAGAGACTGATTTTGGGAAGCTCCTAATCGCAGAAAGCTCGACTAACCCCGACCCGGTCCGATAGCCCGGCGCGGAGGAGCTGAGATTACCCCCTGATGCATGAGCTTGATCGCCCTGATGCGGAGGGCCCGACCGACAGATATGGGAGTCAAGATCGTCCCGTCAATGGAAGGTTCGAGGCCCCTGACTGCAGAAGGACAAAGAAGGGAAGTGAGGAATGTGGAGGAGTCACTGGTGGATGTTCATGTTAAAATGTATTTAGTGTGTTCTGTTTTTAATTGGTATGACTGGCAAAACAAATTCCTCGTATGTTGCAAAACATACTTGGCGAATAAAGTAGAGATGCAGCGCGGAAACAGGCTCTTCAGTCCACCAAGTCTGCACCCACAATCAATCACATGTTCACACCCGTTCACGTTCAGTCTGAAGAAGGGTCTCGACCCGAAACTTCACCCATTCCCTCCTAGATGCTGCCTGACCTGCTGAGGTACTCCAGCATTTTGTGATGACCCATTCACACTAGTTTAGTTTCGAGATACAGCGCAGAAACAGGCCCTTCGGCCCACCGAGTTTAGTTTAGAGATACAGCGTGGAAACAGCCCCTAAGGCCCACCGAGCATGCCAAACATCGATCACCTGTTCACCCTAGTTTAGTTTAAAGATACATCATGGTAAACAGGCCCCTCTGGCCACTGAGTCTGCACCGACCTGCGATCACCCATTCACACGAGGTTAGTTTCGAGATACTGTGCAAAAACAGGCCCATCGAGTCCGCGCCGACCATCAATCACCCATTCACACAAGTTTAGTCAATAGTGGTTTATTTGTTACATACACATAAATGTGTAGTAAAATGAAACATTACCCGCAGTTGAACAATAAGACCAATAAGATTAATCAATAAAAATGCAATAACACATACAATCACAACTAACACCAAACAAAAAGAAACATCCATCACAGTGAGTCTCCTCCAGTCCCTCCTCACTGTGATGGAAGGCCAGAATGTCTTTTTCTCTTCCCTGCCGTCTTGTCCCGCGGTCAGGCTGTTGGAGTTGCCACGTCGGGGCGGTCGGGGCTCCCGATATTGAAGCCCCCGCTGGGCGGTGAAAAAAAAATCCCGCGGCCTATTTCAGGCCGCGCCGGATGGTGAAAGGTCCGTGGCGGGCCGACCCAAGCCCCGCGATTCGGGGCGGGCGGACACGTTGCCTCTGCCGCTGCCGGAGCTCCCGATGTCGGCCCCCATCCAGGGGCCTGCGGGCTTCCGACGTCCACGCGGCCCGCGCCGGAGCCTCCGGAGACGAGTCGCAGCCGTTCCCGCAGCATTCGCAGGCAGCCAGCGCCGCAGGTGGTGAGTCCGGACCGCGGGCTCTGCGAACCAGAGACCCAGGTGGTCCCAGGTGCATGGCCGGTGGTAGGCCGCAACGGGAACGGAGACACGATACAGAACAAAGGTCGCGTCTCCGTTCTGGAGAGAGAATGTTACAGTTACAGTTCCCGTTCCCTCCCACCCCCCCCCCAAAACATAACATACAACACTACATCATATTAACACTACAATTGAGACAAAAACAACAAAAAACACAAAAGACAGACGGACTGCAGGCAAGCCGCAGCTGCGATACAGTGCGGATACAGTTCCTTCAGTGCACCGAATCCACGTCGACCATTGATCAGCCGTTCACACTAGTGTAGCTCAGAGATACAGCACTGAAACAGGCCCTTTGGCCCACCGAGTCCATGCTGACCATCAATCACCCGTTCACACACTAGTTTAGTTTACAGATACAGCACAGAAAACAAGCTCCACGGCCCACCGAGTCCACGCCAACCAGCGATCCCTCATTCACCCTAGTTTAGTTTAGAGATACAGCATGGAAACAGGCCCTTCGGCACTCCGAATCCACCCCAACGATCGATCACCTGTTCACACTAATTTAGTTTAGAGACACAGTGCGGAAACAGGCCCTATAGCCTTCCGAATCCATGCCGAACAGTGATCACCCATTTACAATAGTTTAGTTTAGAGATACAGCGAGACAAAAGGCCCTTCTGCCCACCGAGTTCGTGCTAACCAGCGATCACCCATTCACACTAGTTTAGTTTAGAGATACAGCGAGGAAATAGGCCCTTCGAGTCTGTGCTGATCTTCGATCACCCGTTCACCCTAGTTTACTTTAGAGATACAGCCCAGAAACAGGCCCTTCGGTCCACCGAGTCCATGCCGACCATTAATCACCCATTCACACTGGTTTACTTTAGAGATACAGCCCAGAAACAGGCCCTTCAGTCCACCGAGTCCATGCCAACCATCACCCTAGTTTACTTTAGAGATACAGCCCAGAAACAGGCCCTTCAGTCCACCGAATCCATGCCAACCATCACCCTAGTTTACTTTAGAGACACAGCGTGGAAACGGGCCCTTCCCCACCGAGTCCATGCCGACCATTAATCACCCATTCACACTGGTTTAATTTAGAGATACAGCCCAGAAACAGGCCCTTCCCCACCGAGTCCATGCCGACCATTAATCACCCATTCACACTGGTTTAATTTAGAGACACAGCGTGGAATCAGGCCCTTCCCCACCGAGTCCACGCCAACCAGCGATCGCCCGTTCACACACTAGTTTAGTTTAGAGATACAACTCAGAAACAGGCCCTTCGGCCCACCGAGTCCATGCTGACCATTAATCACCTGTTCACACACTAGTTTCGTTTAGAGATACAGCAAAGAAAACAAGCTCCACGGCCCACCGAGTCCACGCCAACCAGCGATCACCAGTTCACACATGTTTAGTTTAGAGATACATCATGATAATCAGGCACTTTGGCCCACCAAGTCCACGCCAACCAGCAATCCCTCATTCACCCTAGTTTAGTTTAGAGATACAGCATGGAAACAGGCCATTCGGCCTACCGAATCCATGCTGACCAGCGATCATCTGTTCACACTAATATAGTTTAGAGACACAGTGGGGAAACAGGCCCGACAGCCTTCCGAGTCCATGCCGAACAGCGATCACCCATTTACAATAGTTCAGTTTAGAGACACAGTGCGGAAACAGGCCCTTCGGCCCACCGAGTCCATGCCGACCATCAATCACCCATTTACAATAGTCTAGTTTAGATGCAGCGCAGAAACAGGCCCGTCGGCCCACCGAATCTGTGCCGAGCATCAATCACCCGTTTACAATTGTTTAGTTTAGAGATACAGCGAGGAAACAGGCCCTTCGGTCCACCGAGTCCATGCCGACCATCAATCACCCATTTACAATAGTTTAGTTTACAGATACAATGTGGAAACAGGCCCTTCGGCCCATTGAGTCCATGCTGACCATCAATCACCCATTCACAAACCACTTTAGTTCAGAGATACAGCTTGAAAAAAGGCCCTTCTGCCCACCGAGTTCGTGCCAGCCAGCGATCACCCATTCACACTAGTTTAGAGATACAGCGCAGAAACAGGCCCTTCGGCCCACCAAGTCTGTGCTGACCATCGATCACCCGTTCACACTGGTTTAGTTACAGATACAGCGTGGAAGCTGATCCCTCGGCCCACCAAATCCAGCAATCACCCGTTCATGCTAGTTTAGTTTAGAGATACAGCGCGGAAACATGCCCATCGGCCCACCGAGTCTGCACCGACCAGCGACCACCCATTCGCACTCTAGTTTAGTTTAGAGATACAGCACTGAAACAGGCCCTTCGGCCCACCGAGTCCATGCAAACTATCACCCTAGTTTAGTTTAGAGATGCAACGCAGAAACAGGCCCTTCGGCCCACCGAGTCCACGCCTACCATTAATCACCTGTTCACACACTAGTTTAGTTTAGAGATACAGCGTGGAAACAGGCCCGGCAGCCTTCCGAGTCCACGCCGAACAGCGATCACCCATTTACAATAGTTTAGTTACAGATACAGCTTGGAAGCTAATCCTTCGGCTCTCCAAGTCTGCACAGACCAGCAATCACCCGTTCATGCAAGTTTAGTTTAGAGATACATCGTGGACTCAGGCTCTTCGGTGCACCGAATCTGCACTGACCATAAATCACCTGTTCACACCAGTCTAGTTACAGATACAGCATGGAAACAGGTTCCTCGGCCCACCGAGTCCACATCGACCAGCGATCGCCGGTTCACACACGAGTTTAGTTTAGAGATACAGTGCAGAAACAGGCCCTTTGGCCCACTGAGCCCATGGCAAACATCGATCACCTGTTCACCCTAGTTTAGTTTAGAGATACTTCATGGTAAACAGGCCCGTCTGGCCACTGAGTCTGCACCGACCTGCGATCACCCATTCACACGAGGTTAGTTTCGAGATACAATAGACAATAGACAATAGGTGCAGGAGTAGGCCATTCAGCCCTTCGAGCCAGCACCGCCATTCAATGCGATCATGGCTGATCACTCTCAATCAGTACCCCGTTCCTGCCTTCTCCCCATACCCCCTCACTCTGCTGTCCTTAAGAGCTCTATCTATACTGTGCAAAAACAGGCCCATCAGCCCATCGAGTCCGCGTCGACCATTAATCACCCATTCACACAAGTTTAGTCTAGAGATACAGTGCGGATACAGTTCCTTCAGTGCACCGAATCCACGTCGACCATTGATCAGCCGTTCACACTAGTGTAGCTCAGAGATACAGCATTGAAACAGGCCCTTCGGCCCACCGAGTCCATGCTGACCATCAATCACCCGTTCAAACACAAATTTAGTTTAGATAGGTTTAAGGTGAGAGGGGCAAAGTTTCATGGAGATGTACAGGGTGACATTTTCACCCAGAGAATGATGGGCGCCTGGAAAACACTGCTAGGAGTGCCCCTTACCCTGCGCTACCAAACACCACTCCTGGAGATAGAGAGCGAAACAGGCCCTTCGGCCCACTGAGTCCGCACCAACCCGCGGTTACCCATTCACACGAGTTTAGATTAGAGATACATCACAGAAAACAGGCTCTTCGGCCCACCGAATCCGCGCCGACCAACATGCCCCATCTGCATTAGACTGCAGAGTACTGTGCGCAGTTTTGGTCTCCAAATTTATGGAAGGATATTCTTGCTATTGAGGGCGTGCAGCGTAGGTTTACTACGTTAATTCCCGGAATGGCGGGACTGTCATATATTGAAAGACTGGAGCGGCTAGGCTTGTATACACTGGAATTTAGAAGGATGAGAGGGGATCTTAACAAAACGTATAAAATTATTAAGGGGTTGGACATGTTATAGGCAGGAAACATGTTCCCAATGTTGGGGGAGTCCAAACAAGGGGCCACAGTTTAAGAATAAGGGGTAGGCTATTTAGAACTGAGATGAGGAAAAACCTTTTCAGTCAGAGAGTTGTGAATCTGTGGAATTCTCTGCCTCAGAAGGCCAATTCTCTGAATGCATTCAAGAGAGAGCTAGATAGAGCTCTTAAGAATAGCGGAGTCAGGGGGTATGGGGAGAAGGCAGGAACGGGGTACTCTGATTGAGAAAGATCAGCCATGAACACATTGAATGGTGGTACTGGCTCGAAGGGCCGAACGGCCTCCTCCTGCACCTATTGTCTATTGACTCACCTAACTGCATTTGGAGGATGAGACGATCTTATAGAGGCGGACAAAACTATGATCACCCCTACACGAGTTCTCTCCAACACACTAGAGGACAATTTACAGGTGCCAATTAACCTACAAACCCGCGTGTCTTTGGAACATGGCAGTGAACCGGAGCATCCGGAGAAGACTCACGTGGTCACGGGGGGACACGTATAAACTCCGTACAGACAGCACCCATGCTCATGAATAGTGTGCAGGGAAGGAATTGCAGATGCTGGTTTATACCGAAGGCAGACCCTGAAATCAGATAAACGGTTCTGATCCAAAATGGCACCTATTGTTTTTATCATATCATATCATATCATATATATACAGCCGGAAACAGGCCTTTTCGGCCCTCCAAGTCCGTGTCGCCCAGCGATCCCCATACATTAACACTATCCTACACCCACTAGGGACAATTTTCTTTTTACATTTACCCAGCCAATTAACCTACAAACCTGTACGTCTTTGGAGTGTGGGAGGAAACCGAAGATCTCGGAGAAAACCCACGCAGGTCACGGGGAGAACGTACAAACTCCTTACAGTGCAGCACCCGTAGTCAGGATCGAACCTGAGTCTCCGGCGCTGCATTCGCTGTAAAGCAGCAACTCTACTGCTGCGCCACCGTGCTGGCACCATCTCCAGAGATGCTGCCTGACCCGCTAGTTTACTCCTGAACTTTGTACCTGACCGCTTTCTCCAGAGATGCTGCCTGACCCGCTGAGTTACTCCAGCACTTTGTACCTGTCCACGTTCCCCAGAGATGCTGCCCGATCGGTTACACCAGCACTTTGTACCTGTCCACATTCTCCAGAGATGCTGCCTGACCCGCTGAGTTACTCCAGCACTTTGTACCTGTCCACGTTCCCCAGAGATGCTGCCTGACCCGCTGAGTTACTCCAGCACTTTGTACCTGTCCACGTTCCCCACAGAGATGCTGCCTGACCCGCTGAGTTACTCCAGCACTTTGTACCTGTCCACGTTCCCCAGAGATGCTGCCCGATCGGTTACACCAGCACTTTGTACCTGTCCACATTCTCCAGAGATGCTGCCTGACCCGCTGAGTTACTCCAGCACTTTGTACCTGTCCACGTTCCCCAGCGATGCTGCCTGACCCGCTGAGTTACTCCAGCACTTTGTACCTGTCCACGTTCCCCACAGAGATGCTGCCTGACCCGCTGAGTTACTCCAGCACTTTGTACCTGTCCACGTTCCCCAGAGATGCTGCCTGACCCGCTGAGTTACTCCAGCACTTTGTACCTGTCCATGTTCTCCAGAGATGCTTTTATTTTATTGTCTTTAGAGCAGGGAGATTAGCTCAGTACTTTGCTGAGTTTCCAAGCTACAGGAAGAATGTTACTGGAAGAAGTAGGGGGGGTGGGGAGGGGGGAGGTAGGTATATTTTTACAAGCATGTTGCCAGGACTGACGAATGTTAATGATGAGGAATAACTGCCTTGGGCAGCCCGTCCTGTTTACTTTGGAGTAGAAGAGACAGAGAACAGATTTAATGGAAATGTTTAAAGGCGAGGGGCCTGTATGGGTGAACACTTACAGAACATCTGTTAACAGAGAGGCCAAAATCTTAACAGCGCTGGTTTAGTTTAGTTTAGAGATACAGTGCCGAAACAGGCCCTTCAGCCCACCGATCCCCGCACATTAACACTACATATGGGTCTACTGTGGATAGGGTGAGCTGTTTTAAATACTTGGGAGAACACATCAAAGAGGATCTGACATGGGCAACGCACATTGCCGCACTGGTGGGTAAGGCAAAGCAGCGCCTTTACCACCTTAGACAGCTGAGGAAATTCAGAGTGTCTCTGAGGATCCTTCATTGCTTCTACTCTGGGGCTGTAGAGAGCATCCTGTCCAGCAACATTACAGTCTGGTTTGGGAACAGCTCTGCCCAGGAGAGGATGGCCCTGCAGAGAGTAGTGCGTTCGGCAGAACGCACCATGGGAACTACACTCGTCCCCCTGCAGGACCTATACATCAGGAGGTGTAGATCCAGAGCAAGCAACATTATGGGGGACCCCTGCCACCCCAGCAACGGACTGTTCCAGCTGCTACGGTCAGGCAAACGCCTCCGCTGTCACGCTGTGAAAACGGAGAGGATGAGACGGAGTTTCGTCCCACAGGCCATCAGGACTGTTAACTCTTATAACTCCAGGGACTAAATTTTGTCTTCTCTTTTATTTATATGCTGTAACTGTAATTCTTTTCTTTTTTTAACAATCCGCAGGCATTGCCACTTTCATTTCACTGCACATCGTGTATGTGTATGTGACAAATAAACTTGACTTGACTTGTCTTGACTAGGGACAATGTTTTGTACATTTACCAAGACAATTAACATCCAAACCTGCGCGTCTGTGGAGTGTGGGAGGAAACCGAAGATCACGGAGAAAACCCACGCAGGTCACGGGGAGAATGTACAAACTCCGCACAGACCAGCACCCGTAGTCGGGATCGATCCCGGTTCTCCGGCGCTGCATTCGCTGTAAGGCAGCAACTCTACCGCTGCCCCACCATGGCTATTCATAAGTTCATAAAAAGAAACATAGAAACAGAAGAATTGGAGCAGGAGAAGGCCACTTGGCCCTTCGAGCAATATGATCATGGCTGATCATCTAAAATCACTACCCCGTTCCTGCTTTTCCCCATATCCCTTGATTCCTTAAGCCCAAAGAGCTAAATCTAACTCTCTCTTGAAAACATCCAGTGAATTGGCCTCCACTGCCTTCTGTGGCAGAGAATTCCACAGATTCACAACTCTCTGGGTGAAAACGTTTTTCCACATATCAGTCCGAAATGGCCGACCCCTTATTCTTAAACTGTGTGACCCCTGGTTCTGGACTCCCCCAACATCGGGAACATTTTTCCTGCATCTGCCCTGTCCAATCCCTTAAGCATTATAAATGTTTCTATAAGATCCCCACTCATCCTAAATTAGAGTGGAGGGGAGGGGAACAGAGTGTTCAGGGGTGTGGAGGGGAGGGGAGGGGAGGGGAGTGGGGGGGAGTGGAACGGAGAGGAGTGGAGGGGAAGGGATTGGAGGGGAACGGTGAAGGGTGGAGGGAAGAGAGGTGGGGAAGAGGAGTGAAGGGAAGGGGAGTGGAGGGGAGGGGAGTGGAGGGGAGGGGAGGGGAGTGGAGGGGAGGGGAGGGGGTGGAAGGGGGTGGAGGGCAGTGG
The DNA here is from genome assembly GCF_053455715.1 of Rhinoraja longicauda. Lineage (NCBI taxonomy): Eukaryota > Metazoa > Chordata > Chondrichthyes > Rajiformes > Arhynchobatidae > Rhinoraja > Rhinoraja longicauda. Next base: position 3,410,714 of record NC_135991.1, read on the forward strand.
AGTGCAGGGGAGGGGAGGGTGGAGTGGAGGGGAGTGGGGAGTGGAGGGGAGGGGGGTGGAGGGAAGTGGAGGGGTGGGAGGGAAGTGGAGCGGGGCTGAGGGGAGTGAAGTGCAGGGGAGGGGAGGGGAAGGGGGGAGTGGAGAGGAGAGGGGGAGAGTGGAGGGGAGGGGAGAGGAGAGGAGTGGAGGACGGAGTGGAGGGGAGGGGAGCATGAGGGAATGTGGTGGGGAGTGGGTGCAAGGGAGTAGAGGGGAGGGGTGGAGGGGAGTGGAGGAGAGGGGGAGAGGGGAGGGAAGGGGAGGGGAGGAGTAGAGGGGAAAGGAGTGGAGGGGAGGGGGTGGATGGGTGAGGAGTGGAGGAGAATGGAGGGGGGGAGTAGAGTTGAGCGGAGGGGGTGGAGGGGAGTTGAGGAGAGGGGAGGTGAGGGGAGCGGAGGGGAGGGGGGTGGAGGGGAGGGAAGAGGAGGGGAAGGGAGTGCTGTGGAGGGGAGAGGAGTGGAGGGGAAGGGAGTGGAGGGGAGGGGAGTGGAGGGGAGGGGAGGGGAGGGGAGTGGAGTGGAGTGGAGTGGAGTGGTGTGGAGTGGAGTGGAGTGGAGTGGAGTGGAGTGGAGTGGAGTGGAGTGGAGTGGAGTGGAGTGGAGTGGAGTGGAGTGGAGTGGAGTGGAGTGGAGTGGAGTGGAGTGGAGTGGAGTGGAGTGGAGTGGAGGGAAGGGAAGGGATGGGAGTGGAGGGGAGGGGAAGGGATTGGAGGGGCGGATAGTGGAGTGGAGGGGAGTGGAGGGGAGGGGAGGGGGTGGAGTGGAGTGAAGGGGAGAGGAGTGGAGGGGAATGGGGGTGGAGGGAAGTGGAGGGGTGGGGGAGAGGAGGGGAGGGGAGTGGAGGGGAGAAGAGTTTAGGGGAGTGGAGGGGAGGCTAGTGGAGGGGAGGGGAGGGGAGGGGAGGGGAGGGGAGGAGAGGGGAGGGTAGTGGAAGGGAGGGGAGGGGAGAGGAGTCGAGGAGAGTGGAGGAGAGTGGAGGGGAGCGGAGGGGAGTGGAGGGGAGAGAAGTGGAGTGGAGTGGTGGAGGGAGGGAGGGGTGGGGAGTGGTGGGGAATGGAGTGGAGGGAAATGGAGAGGTTGCGAGGGGAGTGGGGGGAGGCAGGTGGAGGGGAGGGGAGTTGAGGGGGGTGGAGGGGTGTGGGGGAGTGGAGTGGAGGGGAGGGGAGTGGTGGGGTGGGGAGTGGAGGGGAGGGGAGGGGAGGGGAGGGAAGAGGAGAGGGAGGGGTGTGGAGGGGAAAGGAGTGGAGGGGAGGGGAGGGGAGTGGTGGGGTGGGGAGTGGAGTGGAGGGGAGGGGAGTGGTGGGGTGGGGAGTGGAGGGGAGGGGAGGGGAGGGGAGGGAAGAGGAGAGGGAGGGGTGTGGAGGGGAAAGGAGTGGAGGGGAGGGGAGGGGAGGGGAGGGGAGGGGAGGGGAGGGGAGGGGAGTGGTGGGGTGGGGAGTGGAGGGGAGAGGAGCGGAGGGGAGGGGAGTGCTGTGGAGGGGAGGGGAGGGAAGGGAGGGGAGTGTAGAGGGGAAGGGAGCGGAGGGGCGGGTAGTGGAATGGAGGGAGTGGCGGTGAGAGGAGAGGAGGTGAGTGGAGTGGAGGCGAGGTGAGAGGAGTAGAGGGGAGGGGAAGGGAGGGGAGCGTAGTGGATGGGAGGGGAGCGGAGTGGAGGGGAGAGGAGAGTGGCGGTGAGAGGGGAGGGGAGGGGAGGGGAGGGGAAGGGAGGGGAGGGGAGGGGAGGGGAGGGGAAGGGAGGGGAGGGGAGGGGAGGGGAGGGGAGTAGAAGGGTGGGGAGGGGAGTGGAGTGGAGTGGAGTGAAGGGGAGGGGAGGCGAGTAGAGGGGTGGCGAGGGGAGTGGGGTGGAGTGGAATGGAGTGGAGTGGAGGGGAGGGGAGGGGAGGGGAGGGGAGGGGAGGGGAGGGGAGGGGAGGGGAGGGGAGGGGAGGGGAGGGGAGGGGAAGGGAGTGGGGGGAGTGGAGTGGAGGGAGGGAGGGAGGGAGTTGTGGGGAATGGAGGGGAGGGTAGGGGAGGGGTTACGAGGGGAGGGGAGGGGAGGCGGGAGGAGGGGAGGGTGTGGAGGAGGTGGAGGGTAGGGGACGGTAGGGCAGTGGAGGGGAGGGGAGTGGAGGGGGAGTGGAGGGGGAGTGGAGGGGAGTGGGGGAGGGGAGAGGAGTGGAGGGAAGGGAAGGGGAGGGGAGTGGAGGGGAGTGGGGAAGGAGTGGAGGGGGGAGTGGAGGGGAGGGGAGGGGACGGAGTGGAGGTGAGGGGTGGAGGGGAGGGGTGTGGTGGGGAATGGAGTGGAGGCGAGTGGAGGGGGGTGGGGGGAGTGGAGTGGAGGGAGGCGAGTTGAGGGGTTGCGAGTGGAGTAGGGGAGCATAGGGGTGTGGAGGGGAGGAGAGTGGAGGGGTGGGGGTGGAGGAGAGTGGAGGGTTGGAGGGTAGGGGAGGGGAGGGCTGTGAACGGGAGGAGAGAGGAGTGGAAGAGAGGGGAGGGGAGTGGAGGGGAGGGGAGGGGAGGAGAATGGGGTGGTGGGTAGGGGAGGGGAGGGGAGGGGAGGGGAGGGGAGGGGAGGGGAGGGGAGGGGAGGGGAGGGGAGGGGAGGGGAGGGGAGGGGAGGGGAGGGGAGGAAGGTGGAGGGCAGTGGAGGGTTGGAGGGTAGGGGAGGGTACAGCAGTGGAGGGGAGGGGAGGTGAGGGTGAGTGGACAGAAGTGGAGGGAAATGGAGGGGAGGGGAGTGGAGGGGAGGCGAGTGAAGGGAATGGGAGTGGTGGGGAGCGGAGGGGAGGTGGGGAGAGGGGGTGGAGGGGAGTGGAGGGAGGGAGGGAGGGAGTTGTGGGGAATGGAGGGGAGGGGAGTGGAGGGGTTACGAGGGGAGTGGTGGGGAGGCGGGAGGAAGGGAGTGTGTGGTGGAGGTGGAGGGTAGGGGAGGGTAGGGGAGGGGAGGGGAGGGGAAGGGAGGGGAAGGGAGGGGATGGGAGGGGAGAGCAGTGGAGGGGAGGGGAGTGGAGCGGAGTGGAGTGAAGGGGAGGGGAGGGGAGAGGAGAGGAGTGGGGGGAGAGGAGGGGAGTGGGGGAGGGGAGGGGAGAGGAGAGGAGAGGAGAGGAGGGGAGGGGAGGGGAGGGGAGTGGAGTGGAGTGGAGTGAAGGGGAGGGGAGGTATGATTGTGATTATTATTGTGATTATGATTTTGTGTCTACCTTCGATTTAAACCAGCATCTGCAGTTCCTTCCTACACAGGTTTGTTGGTTAATTGGCTTGGTATAAATGTTAACTTGTTCCCAGTGTGTAGGATAGTGTAGTGTGTGGGGATCGCTCATCGCTGCGGCCTCGGTGGCCGAAGGGCCTGTTTCTATAAAAACTAAAACTAATAAACTAAAACTATAAAAAACAATTGTTGGGTTGGGATTGTGATCCCAAGAGGGTAACAAGTTAGGAAAAGGGGACGTACAACGAGATCTGGGTGTCCTAGTGCATCAGTCACTGAAAGGAAGCATGCAGGTACAGCAGGCAGTGAAGAAAGCCAATGGAATGTTGGCCTTCATAACAAGAGGAGTTGAGTATAGGAGCAAAGAGGTCCTTCTGCAGTTGTACAGGGCCCTAGTGAGACCGCACCTGGAGTTCTGTGTGCAGTTTTGGTCTCCAAATTTGAGGAAGGATATTCTTACTATTAAGGGCGTGCAGCGTAGGTTTACGAGGTTAATTCCCGGAATGGCGGGACTGTCATATGTTGAAAGACTGGAGCGACTAGGCTTGTTTACACTGGAATTTAGAAGGATGAGAGGGGATCTTATCAAAACGTATAGGATTATTAAGGGGTTGGACACGTTAGAGGCAGGGAGTCCAGAACCAGGGGCCACAGTTTAAGAATAAGGGGGAGGCCATTTGAACGGAGATGAGGAAAAACTTTTTCAGTCAGAGAGTTGTGAATCTGTGGAATTCTCTGCCTCAGAAGGCAGTGGAGGCCAATTCTCTGAATGCATTCAAGAGAGAGCTAGATAGATCTCTTAAGGATAGCGGAGTCAGGGGGTATGGGGAGAAGGCAGGAACGGGGTACTGATTGAGAATGATCAGCCATGATGATCACATTGAATGGCAGTGCTGTGGACTCCTGCACCTATTGTCTATTGTCTCTCACTGTGAACAGTAGAACTGGTTAAACGACTTTTAATGGAGGGAGGGGGAAGGGGAGTGTTTGTATAAATTAAATTAAAGACTTCAGTGTTCATACCACTGGGTTGTAAGCTACCCAAGTGGAATGTGATGTGCTTTAAACTTTAGACTTTAGATCTGTAGAGTGGAAACAGGCCCTTCGGCCCACCGAGTCTGCACCGACCAGAGATAGAAATATAGAAACATACAGGAATACAGAGGAATACAGAGTTTTATTTGTCATTCAGTACCGAGGTACCGAACGAAATTACATTGCAGTCACACAACAAAAAAAAAGAACACAAGACACATGACCCCAACACAAACATCCATCACAGTGACTCCAAACACCCCCTCACTGTGATGGAGGCAACAAAACTTCCTCTCTCTTCCCCACACCCACGGACAGACAGCTCGTCCCCGACCGACCCGCACAGTCCCCACAAGGGGACGGAAGGCCCCGCGGCCGAGCCGCACCGGGCGCTGAAAAGTCCTGCGGCCGCACCGGGCGATGTTAGGTCCCGCGGCCGAGCCGCACCAGTGGTGTAAAGTCCAGCGGCCGAGCCGCACCGGGCGATGGAAGGCCCCACGGGCGATGGAAGGCCCGCCGCCGAGCCGCGCCCTGAGAAAGAAACATAGGAAATAGGTGCAGGAGGAGGCCATTCGGCCCTTCGAGCCTGTACGCACTGCCATTCACTGTGATCATGGCTGATCATCCACAATCAGTAACCCGTGCCTGCCTTCTCCCCATATCCCTAGATTCCGCCAGCCCCTAGAGCTCTATCTAACTCTCTCTCTTAAATCCATCCAGTGATTTGGCTTCCACTGCCCTCTGTGGCAGAGAATTCCACACATTCACAACTCTCTGGGTGAAAAAGTTTTTCCTCACCTCAGTTTTAAATGGCCTCCCCTTTATTCTTAGACTGTGGCCCCTGGTTCTGAACTCCCCCAACATTGAGAATTTTTTTCCTGCATCTAGCTTGTCCAGTCCTTTTATAATTTTATATGTCTATAAGATCCCCCTCTCGTCCTTCTAAATTCCAGTGAATACAAGCCCAGTCTTTCCAATCTTTCCTCATATGACAGTCCCGCCATCCCGCGGATCAATCTGATGAACCTACGCTGCACTGCCTCAAGAGCAAGGATGTCCTTCCTCAAATTAGGAGACCAAAACAGCACACAGTACTCCAGATGTGGTCTCACCAGGGCCCTATATAACTGCAGAAGGACCTCTTTACTCCTGTACTCAAATCGTCTCGTTATGAAGGGCAACATGTCATTAGCTTTCTTAAGAAGTCTGTATGGAGTTTGTACGATCACCCCATTCACTAGCACAATCCTACACATTGCCGAGGTCCATTAACCTGCAAACCCATCGGCCCATCAAGTCTTCTCTGCCATTAAATCATCGCTGATCCATCTCTCCCTCCCAACCCCATTCAACTACCTTCTCCTCATAATCTCTGACACCTGTACTAATCAAGAATCTATCTCTGCCTTAAATATATCCACTGACTTGGCCTCCACAGCCTTCTGTGGCAAAGAATCCCACAGATTCACCACCCTCTGGCTAAAGACATTTCTCCTCATCTCCTTCCTAAAAGAACGCCCTTTAATTCTGAGGCAATGATGCGAGCCACAGGGTGTTGCATGTGTCTAGTGCTCTGGTACAAATCCAGATGCCGCTGGCTAGCATTTTTCCCCGTGCCATTATATAACCTGTCCATCATCAAGACTCTCGCAGTGCCTCCTCGTGGCAACACATGGTAACTGGGGCCAACTTCAGTCCCAGGCTAAACTGCGCGGGGATCTGAGGAACTCTGGCCCCCAGGGATACGACATGCAGGGCCCCCCCGGCGTGTGGACATGTCCTGACGTCCATGAACCAGGTCCCAGCTATGCGTTAATGAGCACCCCACTGCCTTGTGGGTAAGGCTCAGGAGAGCCAAGGGCACTGGAGATGGAGTCCCTCGAGACAGTCGGCCACTCCCTCGTGCGTCCGCCTTCCGGCAACTCCTGCAACCGAGTAGGCCCCAGACGTGGCAGTGTGTGTGTGTGTGTTTGTGTGTGCGCGCGCGTGTGAGTGTGTGTGTGTGTGTGTGAGTGAGTGTGTGAGCACCAAGCTTGTGATCACCGTCTCTTTTATCTGCCCCCACCAACCTGGTTGTCTTACACTTACCCAATAACAGATATGGGTTAACCCCATACATACATACACACATACATAACAGGCATCCCCCTGACCCAATAATACCACAGACAGCTCAATGCACTGTGCAGCTTGGAAAGCTCTGGAAGGCAGCTAGCAAGCAAGGACAAACATTGATGCCATGTGCCCTTCAAAAACCCAATAGGAATGATGCATTTAGAGTCAGTTTGCAAAATCATTCTGCAAGGTATCAATTTGAGGGAACATGGGGAATACCTGGGGAATACCTGGACCATTTGCCATCCTACAGATCAGCCTGAGCCCAGACTAGCAGGCACCAATCAAAGCCTGTGAAGTACTGCAGACAAGGGCTAAGCAATACTGACAAGTGCAGGGATTCTCCACTTTATAATGTCTTTAATTTAGACAAAATTAACAGTGTGGGAGGGGGGGGGGCAAGAGAGAGAGAGATGGAGAGACAGCGAGTGTGTGTGTGTGAGAGAGAGAGAGAGAGAGAGAGAGAGAGAGAGAGAGAGAGAGAGAGAGAGAGAGAGAGAGAGAGAGAGAGAGAGAGAGAGAGAGAGAGAGAGAGAGAGAGGGGGGGGGGCAGAGAGTGTGTGTGTTTGACAGAGTGAGGGAGAGAGGGAGAGAGGGAGAGAGAGAGAGAGAGAGTGTGTGTTTGACAGAGTGAGGGAGAGAGGGAGAGAGAGAGAGAGAGGGGGGCAGAGAGTGTGTGTTTGACAGAGTGAGGGAGAGAGGGAGAGAGGGAGAGAGAGAGAGAGAGAGGGGGGCAGAGAGTGTGTGTTTGACAGAGAGAGGGAGAGACAGCGAGTGTGTGAGAGAGAGAGAGAGAGAGAGAGAGAGAGAGAGAGGGGGGGGCAGAGAGTGTGTGTGTTTGACAGAGAGAGGGAGAGACAGCGAGTGAGAGAGAGAGAGAGAGAGAGAGAGAGAGAGAGAGAGAGAGAGGGGGGGCAGAGAGTGTGTGTGAGAGAGAGAGAGAGAGAGAGAGAGAGAGAGAGAGAGAGAGAGAGAGAGAGAGAGAGAGAGGGGGCAGAGTGTGTGTGTTTGACAGAGAGAGGGAGAGAGGGAGAGAGCACTTGCCTCTTTTATTGCTGATGGGATAAAGAATAAACAAGAGTGTGTCCTGCCTCTAACGTGTCCAACCGCTTAATAATCTTATACGTTTCGATAAGATCTCTCATCCTTCTAAATTCCAGTGTATACAAGCCTAGTCGCTCCAGTCTTTCAACATATGACATTCCCGCCATTCCAGGAATTAACCTAGTGAACCTACGCTGCACGCCCTCAATAGCAAGAATATCCTTCCTCAAATTTGGAGAGCAAAACTGCACACAGTACTCCAGGTGCGGTCTCACTAGGGCCCTGTAGACCGCACCTGGGCAAGTTTGTATTCCCATTTATCTGCCCAGAATCAGCGGCCAAATCAAATGGAGAGGACACTAAAAAATCCCCCTCTCCAAGCAGGACGACGTCAAGCCACACCATCATCTCCCGCAGATGGACGGATGCCAGAGAAAAAGATGGACTCTCCCACTAGTGGAAACATCCTCTCCACACCCACTCTATCCAAGCCTTTCACTATTCTGTATGTATCAATGAGGCCCCCCCTCTCATTCTTCTAAACTCCAGCGAGTACAGGCCCAGCGCTGAAGTGTAGTCTAGTCTGGAGAGCTGTGGGTTTAATCTGTTTTTAATTGAATCTGTTATGTAAGGAATTTGTGCAGTGAGGGATGAGTAAATTCTTGGGATTTTTTTGCCCAGAGGGCTTAGGGTGTTTGCTTCGGCACCTCAGAGAGAACAATTTCATCCAGGTCAGTACTTGCATAGGCAATAGAGTGTCTTATCGGGTCAAACAGCTTGGATACAGGCTATTTGACACAACTTTCCCAAACCGACCTATATGCCCTTTCTGCACTAGATACATCCATGTACCTGTCCAAGTGTTTCTTAAATAGAATCATAGAATCATACTCATACAGTGTGGAAACAGGCCCTTCGGCCCAACTCGTCCACAGCAGCCAACAATGTCCCAGCTACCCTAGCCCCACTTGCCTGCGCTTGGTCTATAACCCTCGAAACCTGTCCTATCTATGTACTGCCTGTCCAAGTGTTTCTTAAACGATGGGATAGTCCCAGCCTCAACTACCTCCTCCGGCAGCTTGAAGGTATTTATTCACAAAATGCTGGAGTAACTCAGCAGGTCAGGCAGCTTCTCAGAGAGAAGGAATGGGTGACGTTTCGGGTCGAGACCCTTCTTCATACCGCGGGCGCGGCGTGGACTTTAACATCGCGGAGCTTGCGATCCTTTGCCGGGGATCGACTGTGGAGAGCTCCAACCGTGGGGCCTGTTGACTTTAACACCATGAACCCGCGGTCTCTGGTATGAAGAGGCACACTCGGGAGCTCTATGCCGCGGAGAGTGATTCAATCGTCCCGACGTGGGGAGTTTCGATCATCCCGATGCGAGGGCTTCGGGCAGTCGGCAACGGCGACTGCGGAAGGTTCAACAGCCCCGACCGCGGGTGAACAAAGAGGAAGGTGATTGAACTTTATTCCCTTCCATCACAGTGAGGTATGTGGAATCCGCTGTGGTGGATGTTTATGTGAAATTTTATTTAACATGACATATATATCAGAAGGCAGTGGAGGCCAACTCTCTGGATACTTTCAAGAAAGAGTTAGATTTATTTTAGAGTTTTTTTAGATTTAGAGATACAGCGCAGAAACAGGCCCTTCGGCCCACCGGGTCCGCGCCGCCCAGCGATCCCCGCACATTAACACTATCCTACACCCACAAGGGACAATTTTTACATTTGCCCAGCCAATTAACCTACATACCTGTACGTCTTTGGAGTGTGGGAGGAAACCGAAGATCTCGGATAAAACCCACGCAGGTCACAGGGAGAACGTACAAACTTCGTACAGACGGCGCCCGTAGTTAGGATCGAACCTGAGTCTCCGGCGCTGCATTCGCTGTAAGGCAGCAACTCTACCGCTGCGCCACCGTGCCGCCCTTAGATAGAGCTCTTAATGATAGCGGAGTCAGGGGTTATGGGGAGAGGGAAGGAACGGGGTACTGATTGAGAATGATCAGCCATGATCACATTGAATGGCGGTGCGTACAGGCTCGAAGGGTCGAATGGCCTCCTCCTGCACCTATTGTCTATTGTCTATTTTATGTGGCTGTGTATCTTGTTGCTTTTCACTAAGTGTGGCAACTCAAATTTCACTGCGCCTTAATTGGTACATGTGACAATAAATTGATCTTGAAATCTTGGATTTATCTTGTACTAAGCGATATTCATGTTATTCCTTTGATCATGTATTTGTACACTGTGGGTGGCTGGATTGTAATCATATATTGTGTTTCTGCCAACTGATTAGCAGGCAAAAAAGAAGCTATTCACTGTACCTCGGTACGTGTGACATTTAACTAACCTTAAACTCTGCCCTGTATTATCTAAGATAGACTCAAACTGCTTTCCAAGGCAATGGATAGTCTCATAGAGCCAAACAGCATGGAAACAGGCCCTCTGACCCAACTTGCCCACACCGGCCAACATGCCCCATCTACACTAGTCCCACCTGCCCACATTGGCCTACATGCCCCATCTACACTAGTCCCTCTGCCCACACCGACCAACATGCCCCATCTACACTAGTCCCACCTGCCCACACCGGCCTACATGCCCCATCTACACTAGTCCCACCTGCCCACACCGGCCTACATGCCCCATCTACACTAGTCCCACCTGCGTACACCGACCAACATGCCCCATCTACACTAGTCCCACACCGACCAACATGCCCCATCTACATTAGTCCCACCCGCCCACAACGGCCAACATGCCCCATCTACACTAGTCCCACCTGCCCACACCGACCAACATGCCCCATCTACACTAGTCCCACCTGCCCACACCGAACAACATGCCCCATCTACACTAGTCCCACCTGCCCACACCGACCAACATGCCCCATCTACACTAGTCCCACCTGCCCACACCGACCAACATGCCCCATCTACACTAGTCCCACCTGCCCACACCCACCAACATGCCCCATCTACACTAGTCCCACCTGCCCACACCGGCCAACATGCCCCATCTACATTAGTCCCACCTGCCCACACCGGCCAACATGCCCCATCTACGCTAGTCCCACCTGCCCACATCGGCCTACATGCCCCATCTACACTAGTCCCACCTGCCCACACCGGCCAACATGCCCCATCTACACTAGTCCCACCTGCCCACACCGGCCAACATGCCCCATCTACACTAGTCCCACCTGCCCACATCGGCCTACATGCCCCATCTACACTAGTCCCACCTGCCCACACCGACCAACATGCCCCATCTACACTAGTCCCACCTGCCCACACCGACCAACATGCCCCATCTACACTAGTCCCACCTGCCCACATTGGCCTACATGCCCCATCTACACTAGTTCCTCTGCCCACACTGACCAACATGCCCCATCTACAACCCGACCAACATGTCCCACCTGCCTGCATTTGGCCCATATCCTTCCAAACCCGGCCTATCCATGTGCCTGTCCAAATGTTTCTTAAATGTCATGATTTAATTGCCTCAACTACCTCCTCTGGCGGCTCGGCCCAAATATCCACCATCCTTTGTGTGAAAATGTTGCCCTTCAGGGTCTTGCAAAATCTGAATCTCTTGCCCAGAGTAGGAGACTCGAGACCCGGAGGGCACTGGTTCAAAGTGAAGGGGAAAGGATTTCATAGGAATCTGAGGGTAACTTTTTCACACAGAGGGTGGTAGGTGTATGGAACGAGCTGCCGGAGGAGGTAGTTGAGGCTGTGACTATCCCAACGTTTAAGAAGCAGTTGGAAGGTACATGGATAGGACAGGTTTGGAGGGATATGGACCAGGTGCAGGTGGGACTATTGTACTTGGGATGTTTTGGCTGGTGTGGGCAAGTTGGACCGAAGGGCCTGTTGGCGCACTGTATCACTGTATCACCTATAGTATGTCTTTCATCCAAAAGACTTGGGTTTTTTTGGATGACAATAAAGGCTATTCTGATTCTGACTCTATCTAGTTTGACTGGATGGTGCACATAAGGAAAAGCTTTACTCTGGATCTCTGCACAGGTATAATACATGATAATAAACCCATGAATGAACCAATAAATTTACGAGCCGTCCTTAAATACAGGAGAGGTGTCGGAAGGCTGGAGGGTGGCAAATGTAGTGCCTCTTTTCAAGAAGGGCTGTAGGGAAAATGCTGGTTTAATATTGGCCAGTGAGCTTAACATCTGTACTTGGAAAGTTACTAGAGAGTATTCTGAGGGATAGGTTATACAGGCATTTGGATGGGCAAGGGATAGTCAGCATGGGTTTGTACATGGGAGGTCGTGTCTCACAAATCTGATTGATTTTTTTGAAGACATGACCAAAACGGTCGATGAGGGCAGAGCTGTAGATGTTGCGTACATTGATTTCAGTGAGGCATTCGACAAGGTTCCATATGGTAGGCTGCTCTGGATGGTTAGATCGCATGGGATCCAAGGAGAGATACCTTAATGGATAGCAAATTGGTTCCAGGGAAGGAAGCAGAGGGTGATGGTGGAAGGTTGCTTCTCGGACTGGAGGCCTGTGACTAGTGGTGTGCCTCAGGGTTCGGTGCTGGGCCCGTTACTGTTTGTCATCTACATCAATGATTTGGATGAGAACATACAGAGCAAGATTAGCAAGTTTGCTGATGATACAAAAGTGAGTGGTTTTGCAGATAGCGAAGATGGTTGTGAACGATTCCAGCAGGATCTGGATCGATTGTCCAGGTGGGCTGAGGAATGGTTGATGGAATTTAATACAAAGAAGTGTGAGGTGTTGCACTTTGGGATGTCTAACAAGGGCAGGACATACACAGTGAATGGCCGGCCTCTGGGGAGTGTTATAGAGCAGAGGGATCTAGGAGTGCAGGTGCATGGTTCCTTGAAGGTCGAGTTGCAGGCAGATAAGATGGTCAAAAAGGGTTTTGGCACTTTGGCCTTCATGAGTCAGAGTATTGAGTATAGAAGTTGGGAGGTCATGTTGCAGTTGTATAAGTCGTTGGTGAGACCGCATTTAGAGTATTGTGTTCAGTTCTGGGCACCGTGTTATAGGAAAGATATTGTCAAGCTTGAAAGGGCACAGAAAAGATTTGCGAGGATGTTGCCAGGACGAGAAACTGTGAGCTACAGGGAGAGGTTGAGAGGCTGGCTCTCTATTCCTTGGAGTGCAGGAGGTTGAGGGGTGATGTTATAGAGGTGTACAAAATCATGAGAGGAATAGATCGGGTAGACGCACAGAGTCTCTTGCCCAGAGTAGGGGAATCGAGGACCAGAGGACATAGATTCAAGGTGAAGTGGAAAAGATTTAATAGGAATCTGAGGGGGTAACTTTTTTACACAGAGGGTGGTGGGTGTATGGAACCAGCTGCCAGAGGAGGTAGTTGAGGCTGGGATTATCGCAACAATTAAGAAACAGTTAGACAGGTACATGGACAGGACAAGTTTGATCTCTCCACGTTTGCAAACTGTATATAGTCACGCCTTTAAACAACAGAGATTGCCACAAACTCTGACTGAATCAACAATAATCCTCATTCCTAAAAAAGATAAGGATTCTGAAGACCCTGGTTCGTATAGGGCGATAGCTCTTTTAAATACTGATCAGAAGATATTAGCGAAAATCTTAGCTCAGAGATTAAGTCTAGTTATAGACAAATTGATACACCCCGATCAATCAGGCTTTATAGCCAAACGATATTCATTTTTCAACTTGAGACGCTTGTTTAATATAATTTATTCAAATAGACTATTAAATGAAGATTTAGCAATCATCTCGCTAGATGCTGAAAAAGCATTTGATCAAGTAGAATGGCCCTATCTTTTCTCAGTGATGGAAAAATTTCAACTAGGTGAAAATTTTTGTGCATGGGTGAAACTTTTATATACATCCCCAACAGCTAGAATATTAACTAATCAAATGCTGTCATCTAAATTTCATTTAGCTAGGGGTTGTAGACAAGGATGTCCACTATCACCACTTTTATTTGCCCTTATTATAGAACCACTTGCTGAGAGTATTAGATCAAATTCAGATATTTATGGCTACAACACTAAACATACAATCAATAAAATTTCTTTATATGCGGATGATGTATTAATATATATTACAAAGCCAGAAATTAGCATTCCGAATTTATTAAATCTCATAATTCAATTTGGTTCATTTTCAGGTTATAGAATTAACTGGTATAAAAGTGAAATTATGCCAATAATGGAGCATAATCCGGCCATACTTCAACAATTTCCTTTTAAAATTGCCTATGAAAAGTTTAAATATCTTGGAATTTACGTGACTAGGAAATATACTTCTTTATTTAAATCAAATTTTCCCCCTTTACTTGCTAAATTACACAGAAATATCCAATTTTGGAAAACACTTCCTATATCATTAGTTGGTCGTAGTAATGCTATAAAGATGATCTTTCTTCCACAGCTACTATACTTATTTCAAGCAATTCCGATCTACCTTCCAAAAAAGTTTTTTTTAAAAATTGATTCAATTGTTACTAATTTTATTTGGGACTACAAGACTCATAGAATAAATTAAAGACACTTATGTAAGTCTAAAATTAATGGAGGAATTGCTTTACCTAACTTTTTATTTTATTATTGGGCGGTTAATATTAAAAATATAACCTGCTGGTTGGATGATTCTGATCAACAACCGGATTGGTTAAAGATGGAGAAAGAGGATTGTTTACCATTCGATATTGGTGCGATCCTCTTAGCTCCAATAAATTTAAATAAAAAAACATATGGAGGTAATCCCATTATACATAGTGTTATCCGTACCTGGAAACAATTAAAGCTTACGTTAAAATTGAGTAAATTACCTGTTTTCCTTCCTATTGCGAATAATCCTTCTTTTAAACCGTCTGTCTTAGATAGAGGCTTTGCTCAATGGAAAAGTTATGGAATCAAAAGGGTGGGAGATCTTTATCATAAGGGAACTTTTCTTTCGTTTCAGGAGTTACAGCAGAAGTACGGATTACATGTTAATAATTATTTTAGATATTTACAACTTAGAGATTATGTAAAATCACACATGCAAGAATATAAGTTTAGAGGTCCAGAAACACTTGATGTATGCCTGAATCGACATTATAACTCAAATAAATTAATATCTTTTATTTACAATATTCTCCTTGACATTGACATTCCGTCATCAGAATCTTATAGACGAGCATGGGAGGACGAATTGAATCAATTTATAATGCAAGATATATGGGATGAAAGTTTACAACATATACATCAATGTTCATTGAATACTAGACATTCCTTAATACAATTTAAAATAATAGATAGATTACATTATTCGAAGACGAAATTAAATAGGATTTTTCCTAGTATCTCTCCTAAGTGTGATAAATGTCAATTTCAAGAAGCTAATTTAACTCATATTTTCGTAACTTGTATAAAAATGCAAAACTTCTGGTTGGAGATTTTTAAAATAGTTTCTAAAGTTATTAATAAAAAATTAGATATGGACCCAAAATTAATTATATTAGGATTATCAGAACATACTACAAATTTTACAGTAAGTCAGGTACATTTTCTTGATTACAGTCTAATAACTGCGAAAAAACTAATACTTAAATTTTGGAAAAAACCAATAACCCCCACAATTAAAATGTGGACTATGGAAATGACAGAGACCCTGCATTTGGAAAAAATAAGGTTTGCCTTAATCGACAAACCTGAGTTGTTTTTAAAAATATGGTCTCCATTTATTGAATTTTTAGAAAAGTAAATGGGTTTGGCACAGGACTAAAATAGAAAAAAATTTAAATAAAAAGTTGAAACTTGAGTTGGGGGTTGGATGTACAGCTGTGGTTTTTGTCTCCCGGATCTACTCCCGTTAATTTTTATTGTTATCATATCATATCATATATCTACAGCCGGAAACAGGCCTTTTCGGCCCTCCAAGTCCGTGCCGCCCAGTGATCCCCGTACATTAACACTATCCTACACCCACTAGGGACAATTTTTACATTTACCCAGCCAATTAACCTACATACCTGTACGTCTTTGGAATGTGGGAGGAAACCGAAGATCTCGGAGAAAACCCACGCAGGTCACGGGGAGAACGTACAAACTCCTTACAGTGCAGCACCCGTAGTCAGGATCGAACCTGTGTCTCCGGCGCTGCATTCGCTGTAAAGCAGCAACTCTACCGCTGCGCTACCGTGCCGCCCTTGTTAGATCCCTTTTTTTTTTTAACCCTCTTACTCTTACTCTCTCTCCCCAAGTTTATAGTTTTATATTTTTATTTTTACTTTCTCTCTTCAAAAATTTAAAAATTGAAGCTATGTAAGAACTTTGTAACAAATGTGTTTTTTCTTATTTCGCTTTGTACATATGCTTTTCAACAAAAAAAAAAAAAAAAAAAAAAAAGAAAAGATTTAATAGGAATCTGAGGGGGTAACTTTTTTTACACAGAGGGTGGTGGGTGTATGGAACCAGCTGCCAGAGGAGGTAGTTGAGGCTGGGATTATCGCAACAATTAAGAAACAGTTAGACAGGTACATGGACAGGACAAGTTTGGGGGGATATGAACCAGGCGTGGGCAGGTGGAACTAGTGTAGCTGGGATATGTTGGCTGGTGTGGTCAAGTTGGGCCGAAGGACCTGTTTCCACACCGTATCACTTAGTGACTCTATCTAGTGTGATTAGATGTGGCACTCTGCGCAGTTATAACAAACAATAATGAACCAACAGGAGCAGCGTAGAGTGCTTGGGGTGTTGAGGATTGGAGATGGGGTAGTGGTGATGGTTGCCAAAAAAGCTGGAGTTACTCAGCAGGAAGGCAGCATCTCTGGAGAAAACAAATGTGACATTTCGGGTCGAGGCCCTTAGAAACATAGAAAATAGGTGCAGGAGGAGGCAATTTGGCCCTTCGAGTCAGCACCACCATTCAATATGATCATGGCTGATCATCCACAATAAGTAACCCGTTCCTGCCTTCTTCCCATATCCCTTGATTCCGCTAGCCCCGAGAGTTCTATCAATACAATACAATACAATACAATACAATATATCTTTATTGTCATTGTACCCAGGGGTACAACGAGATTGGGAATGCGCCTCCCATACGATGCAATAATTTAAGTAATTAACAGCAACCCAACGAAACGAAACAATTGTAACAGTTTTTAGACAGGGTAAAGTGCAAGTTGATCTATGCGTTGTGGCCATCCGGCTCAGCAGGACCGGTTCATAGCAGCTATGGCCCTGGGGATGATGCTGTTCCTGAGTCTGGAGGTGCGGGCATAGAAGGCCCTAACTCTCTTTTAAATTCATCCAGTGAATTGGCCTCCACTGCCCTCTGTGGCTGAGAATTCCACAAATTCATAACTCTGGGTGAAAAAGTTTTTTCTCACCTCTGTTTTAAATGGCCTCCCCTTTATTCTTAGACTGCGTGGCCCCTGGTTCTGGACTCCCCCAACATTGGGAACATTTGTTCTGCATCTAGCTTGTCCAGTCCTTTCATAATTTTATACGTCTCCATAAGATCCCCTCTAATCCTTCTAAACTCCAGTGAATACAAGCCCAGTGGTTCCAATCTTTCCTCATTTGGTCCCGCCATCCCGGGGATTAGCCTTGTGAACCTACGCTGCACTGCCTCAATAGCAAGGACGTCCTTCCTCAAATTAGGAGACCAAACTGCACACAATACCTTCTTCAGACTGTTTATGGATAAAGGAAACAAGAGATACCGAGAGATGAAGAACAACGAATAAATGTTGGGGGAGTCCAGAACCAGGGGTCACAGTTTAAGAATAAGGGGTCGGCCATTTAGGACTGAGATGAGGAAAAACTTTTTCACCCAGAGAGTTGCGAATCTGTGGAATTCTCTGCCACAGAAGGCAGTGGAGGCCAATTCACTGGACTTTTGCAAGAGAGAGTTAGATATAGCTCTTAGGGCTAATCAATCAAGGGATATGGGGAGAAGGCAGGAACAGGGTACTGATTTTGGATGATTAGACATGATCATATTGAATGGCGGTGCTGGCTCAAAGGGCCGAATGACCTATATTTTTCTACATTTCTATGTTTTCTCTGGTAAAAAAATGCAAAAAGTAACGATCATAAAGGAAACAGACCATTGTTAGCTGTTTGTTGGGTGAAAACAAGATGCTGGTGCGACCTGGGGGAGGGATGGAGAGAGGGGGTAGACACAAAATGCTGCAGGAACTCAGTGGGTCACGCAGCATCTCGGGAGAGAAGGAATGGGTGACATTTCGGGTCGAGAACCTTCTTCAGACTGATGTCTGGGGAGGGGTCGGGACAAAGATAGGATGTAGTCGGAGGCAGGAAGACTAGTGGGAGAACTGGGAAGGGGGAAGGGTTAGAGAGGGGAAACAGGGACTATCTGACGTTAGAGAAGTCAATGTTCATACCGCTGGGGTGTAAACTACCCAAGCGAAATATGAGGTGCTGTTCCTCCAATTTACATGGGGCCTCACTCTGACAATGGAGGAGGCCCAGGACAGAAAGATCAGATTGGGAGTGGGAGGTGGACCTGAAGTGCTGAGCCACCGGGAGATCAGGTTGGTTGAGTTGGACTGAACGCAGGTGTTCAGCAAAACGATCGCCGAGCCTGCGCTTGGTCTCGCCGATGTGAGAGAAGTTGACATCTAGAGCAGCGGATACAATAGATGAGGTTGGAGGAGGTGCAGGTGAACCTCTGCCTCACCTGGAAAGACTGTTTGGGTCCTTGGATGGAGTCGAGGGGGAAGGTAAAGGGACAGGTGTTGCATCTCCTGCGGTTGCAGGGGAAAGTACCTGGGGGGGGGTGGTTTGAGTGGGAAGGGACGAGTGGACCAGGGAGTTACGGAGGGAACGGTTTCTGAAGAAAGCAGAAAGGGGTGGAGATGGGAAGATGTGGCCAGTAGTGGGGTCCCGTTGGAAGTGACGGAAATGTTCGAGGATAAATTGTTGTATACGACAGCTGATGGGGTGGAAGGTGAGGACAAGGGGGACTCTATCCTTGACAACCCCTTGACTCCCTCCATTGTCAGAGTGAGGCCCACTGCAATGTGGAGGAACAGCACCTCATATTTCGCTTGGGTAATTTACGCACCAGCGGTATGAACATTGACTTCTCTAACTTCAGATAGTTCCTCTGTCCCTCTTTTTCCCCTCCCCTTCCCAGTTCTCCCACTAGTCTTCCTGTCTCCAACTACACCCTATCTTTGTCCCGCCCACTCCTCTGACATCAGTCTGAAGAAGGGTCTCGACCGGAAACGTCACCCATTCCTTCTCTCCTGAGATGCTGCCTGTCCCACTGAGTTACTCCAGCATTTTGTGTCCACCTTCAGTCTGAAGAAGGGTCTCGACCCGATACGTCACCCATTCCTTCTCCCCAGAGGTGCTGCCTGACCCGCCGAGTTACTTCAGCACTTTGTGTCTACCTTCGATTTGAACCAGCATCTGCAATTATTTTTCCTACCTCCTCCGTCAAGTCAAGTTTATTTGTCACATACACATGCAAGATGTGCAGTGAAATGAAAGGTCACGCACAGTCCAGCAATAGAGCAATAAAAATAAACAATTTCACACACGATCACAAACCAACACAAACAAAAAAAGGAAACATATCATATCATATCATATCATATATATACAGCCGGAAACAGGCCTTTTCGGCCCACCAAGTCCGTGCCGCCCAGCGATCCCCGTACATTAATCCATCACAGTGAGTCTCCTCCAGTCACCTCCTCAGGTTTTATACACCTCTGTAAGATCACCCCTCATTTATACACCGGAAGTGGCTGCGCCTTGCGGCTGTGGCTCACCGGCAGTCTGTCTGTCTTTTTTTCTTCTATTTTTGTCTATTGTCAGCGTTTAGATCTATGTAATTACTTATTTTTAGCTGTGTATATGTGGAGGGTGGTGGGGGGGGTGAGGAAACATTTTTAAAAATCTCTTCCTCAATGGAGATGTGACTCTTTTCCATGTCGTATCTCCGTTCGCGCTACGGCCTAACACCGTGGAGTTGGCGGCCTCCAGCTGGGATCGATCTTGAAGACTCCGGTCGCAGGGCGTGGACTTACCATCTCCACCTTCGGAGGCTTCGGCCGCGGGCTCTGTGGGAGCTCGCAGGTCCCTGGCTGGCGACCGGCTTTCCGGAGCTCCAGCTGTAGCAGCTTCGACCGCCCCGAATCGTAAGGCTCGATCGACCCGTTCGCCGGACCTTCATCCCCCAGCGTGGCTCCGCCCGCGGCACCTTCCATCGCCCGGTGGGGGCTCAGGACCTTCATCGGCCTGCTCGGCTCGGCCCTGGGACCTGCCTAGGAGTCCAGAACAAGGGGCCACAGTTTAAGAATAAGGGGTAGGCCATTTAGAACGGAGATGATGAAAAACTTTTTCAGTCAGAGAGTTGTGAATCTGTGGAATTCTCTGCCTCAGAAGGCAGTGGAGGCCAATTCTCTGAATGCATTCAAGAGAGAGCTAGATAGAGCTCTTCAGGATAGTGGAGTCAGGGGGTATGGGGAGAGGGCAAGAACGGGGTACTGATTGAGAATGATCAGCCATGATCACGTTGAATGGCGGTGCTGGCTTGAAGGGCCGAATGGCCTCCTCCTGCACCTATCGTATATTGTCTATTGTCATCGCCCGGCGGGGGTTTCAAAAGTCGGGAGCCTCGATCGCCTTGATCACCTCAAAGCAGCAGTTTGACTGCCTGACCGCGGGACAAGAACAGAGGAGGAGATAAGACTTTTCTTTGCCTTCCATCACAGTGCGGGTGTGGAG
The DNA here is from genome assembly GCF_053455715.1 of Rhinoraja longicauda. Classification (NCBI taxonomy): domain Eukaryota; kingdom Metazoa; phylum Chordata; class Chondrichthyes; order Rajiformes; family Arhynchobatidae; genus Rhinoraja; species Rhinoraja longicauda. Next base: position 3,430,892 of record NC_135991.1, read on the forward strand.
GAATCACTGTGATGGTTGTCAAGTCAAGTCAAGTCAAGTCAAGTCAATTTTATTTGTATAGCACATTTAAAAACAACCCTCGTTGACCAAAGTGCTGTACATCATTTCAGGTACTAAGAAGCGAACACACAAACATAACAGCACATATATAAACAGTTCACAGCACCCCCTCAGAGGGCCTCAAACGCTAGGGAGTTGTCTGTGTTAAAGTCAAGTCAAGTCAAGTTTATTTGTCACATACACATACACGATGTGCAGTGAAATGAAAGTGGCAACGCCTGCGAATTACAGTCACAGCATATAAATAAAGGTTAATACAGAGAAGACAAAATTTAGTCCCTGGAGTTATAAAAGTTAACAGTCCTGATGGCCTGTGGGAAGAAACTCCGTCTCATTTAAACTTGTGCATCTTGTGCTCTTTATTGTTTATGACTGCATGGCAACGACAATTTCATTCACATCTATGTCATCAGTGATAGGAGCAGAATTAGGCCATTCGGCCCATCAAGTCTACTCCGCCATTCAATCATGGCTGATCTATCTCTTCCTCCGAACCCCATTCTCCTGCCTTCTCCCCATAACCTCTGACACCCGTACTAATCAAGAATCTATCTATCTTTGCCTTAAAAATATTAACTTGGCCTCCACAGCCGTCTGTGGCAATGAATTCCGCAGATTCACCACTGTCACCTACTCAGCCAGTTAGTGAAGGGCAATAACTGCCAGCGCTGCCCAGATCCTGAAAAATGAATAAATAAAAATGTAGTTGTAGATATGAGAGCAGGTGATACAACCTTTATTGATTGATACTTTATTACTACATGTTACATGTCACTGTGAAATTCTTTGGTTGGACTTTAGACTATGGAGATACAGCGGGGAAACAGGCCCCTCGGCCCACTGACCAGTCATCACCGTCATTTTTGAATGGCGGTAAGAGCAATTTGAATCCACCTGCGCTCCAAGGAATAGAGACCAAGGTTGGTGGAGACCAAGGTTTTAGGAGGATGAGAGGAGATCGTATCGAAACGTGCAAGATTATTAAGGGGTTGAACATGTTAGAGGCAGGAAACATGTTCCTAATGTTGGGGGAGTCCAGAACAAGGGGCCACAGTTTAAGAATAAGGGGTAGGCCATTTAGAACTGAGATGAGGAAAAACTTTTTCAGCCAGAGAGTTGTGAATCTGTGGAATTCTCTGCCTCAGAAGGCAGTGGAGGCCAATTCTCTGAATGCATTCAAGAGAGAGCTGGATAGAGCTCTTAAGGATAGCGGAGTCAGGGGGTATGGGGAGAAGGCAGGAACGGGGTACTGATTGAGAATGATCAGCCATGATCACATTGAATGGTTGTGCTGGCTCGAAGGGCCGAATGTCCTCCTCCTGCATCTATTGTCTATTGTCTATTTGGATGGCTGGGGCAGCGGGGAGCAATGGCAGCCGGATTACCCAGGGTGCCTCGCGGCGCGGAGAGCGCCCCATCTCGGCAGCGGGAGGGCGGCGCAGGCGCGGTGGTGACGCTGAGGGCCCCGCAGCCGGAGACTGGAGTCCGGAGATCGCAGGGTAACAGGATCGATTCCCCGCCCCGCCCGTCCCGGCCCCTCTCTCTCTCCCCCTCTCTCTCCCCCTCTCTCTCCTCCCCACATTTAAGCCCTTCCCCTCCAGATCTCCCCCTCCCACTCTCTCTCCCCTCTCTGTCGCTCTCTTTCTCCACCTCTCTCCCCCTCTCTCTCTCTCTCTCTCTCTCTCTCCCCTTTCTCTTTCTCCCTCTCTCTCCCCCTCTCTCTCCCCCTCTCTCTCCCCCTCTCTCTCCCCCTCTCTCTCCCCCTCTCTCTCCCCCTCTCTCTCCCCCTCTCTCTCCCCCTCTCTCTCCCCCTCTCTCTCCCCCTTTCTCTTTCTCCCTCTCTCTCCCCCTCTCTCTCCCCCTCTCTCTCCCCCTCTCTCTCCCCCTCTCTCTCCCCCTCTCTCTCCCCCTCTCTCTCCCCCTCTCTCTCCCCCTCTCTCTCCCCCTCTCTCTCCCCCCCTCTCTCCCCCTCTCTCTCCCTCTCTCTCCCTCTCTCTCTCCCTCTCTCCCCTTTCTCTTTACCCCTCTCTCTCCCCTTTCTCTCTCTCCCCCTCTCTCTCCCCCTCTCTCTCCCTCTCTCCCCCTCTCTCTCCCCCTCTCTCTCCCCCTCTCTCTCCCCCTCTCTCTCCCTCTCTCTCTCCCTCTCTCCCCTTTCTCTTTACCCCTCTCTCTCCCCCTCTCTCTCCCCTCTCTCTCCTCTCCCCCTCTCTCTCCCCTCTCTCTCCCCTCTCTCTCCCCTCTCTCCCCCCCTCTCTCTCCCCCTCTCTCTCCCCTCTCTCTCCCCTCTCTCTCTCTCCTCCTCTCTCTCCTCTGCTCTCTTTCTCCCCAGATTTCAGCCCTTCCCCTCCAGATCTCCCCCTCCCACTCTCTCTCCCTCCCTCTCTTTCTCCTCCCCTCTCCTCTCCCCTCTCTCTTTCTCCCCTGATCCAAGGCCTTTGCCACCTCTCCACCGACCCCCCTCTCTGCCCCTCTCTCCCTACCCCCTCCCCGATCCACGCCTTTTTTCTCTCCACCCCTCTCACACCCATTCTCTCTCTCCCACCTAATCTCTCTCTCCCCCCTCGCTCTCCGATCTCTCTTCAATCTCTCTCCTCCCTCTCTCTCCCCATCCCTTTCCCCCTCTCACCTCTCTCTTTCCTCTGTCCCCTCTCCCTTCTCTCTCTCTTTCTCCCCTGATCCAAGCCTTACTACCTTCTCCCCTCCATCTCTCCCCCCCTTTCTCCCCTACTCTCTACCCAATCTCTCCACCCAATCTCTTTTCCCTCTTTCTGCTCTCCTTCCCCCCACCATCTCTCCCCTCCATCTCTCCCCCTCTTACCCACTCTCCTCCTCTCTTCCCTCTCTCTTTCCACTTCCTCCCCTCTCTCTTTCCTCCCTCTCACCTCTCTTCTGAGGCAAGCTCTTTGTTGACTTTTCCTCTATCCCCCTCTATCCCCTCTATCCCCCTTTTTCCCACTTTTTTCTCTCCCCCCCTCTCGCTCCCTGATCTCTCTCTCTTTCCAATGTCTCTTCCCTATCTCTCCCCCAATCCCTCTATTTCCTCCTCTCTCCCCCCTTCCTTTCTCTCCTGACCCAAGCCCTTTGCGACTCTCCCGATCTCTGCACACCTCGTTCCCCGTTCTCTCTCCAATCTCCCTCTCCCTCTCCCCTCTCTCTTTCCCCGATCTCTCCTCCTCTCTTCCCTCTCTCTCTTCCCTTTCTCTCCCTTTCTCCCCTGATTCGACCCTTTGCTACTCTCCCCGATCCCTGCCCCTCTCTCTCCCAATCTGTCTTGTCCCCCACCACCGCCCCTCTCCACCCCAATCCAAGACCTTTTCTATCACCCTCCTACCCAATCTCTCTTTTCCAATCTCTTTTCTCTCCTTCCTCCCCTTCTCTCCTCCCTCTCTCCCCTGATCTCACTCTCCTCTCTTTCCCCCCTCCCCCTCTCTCTTACTTCTCTTTCCCTCTCCCCTCTCTTTC
>NC_135991.1:3437413-3574913 GCF_053455715.1 Rhinoraja longicauda
AGAGGAATACTAGACCAAGTGGACCCATTGGGCCCAAACCTCTCCTGCATTGGTGCAGCACCCTCTCCTCCCCCTCCCCTCTCCTCCCCTCCCCCATCCCTCCCCGATCCTCTTCCCCCTCTCTACCCCCTCATCCCTTCCCCTTCCCTGTCCCCTCCCCCCCACTCCATCCCCCTCAACCTCCCTCCATCCCCCTTATCCTCCCTCCATCCCCCTTATCCTCCCTCCACCCCTCTCCCTCCAACCCCCCTCCCTCCCTCCCTCCCTAGGAGATAGATTTAAACTTTAAAATGTGCATAACTTTAATAACACCAATTTCAATGAAACTTCTTCCATTAGTACCAAATGGGCGACGGTGAGTAAGGTGGGCCTAAAATTGTCGCGCTATCGTGTACTGTTTTGGCTGTAGTTCAGGAACAAACAAACAAACAAACAAACAAACAAATGAGAGTTTTCGTATATAGATGGGCAGGTGGGACTGGTGTAGATGGGGCATATTGGATGGTGTGTGCAGGTTGGGCTGAAGGGCCTGTTTCCATGTTGTGTGACTATGAAGCAAGATTGTGCTTTGAAAAAGATTAGAGGTAAACTCCCGGAAATGTGTAAATGTGGGACAGTTTTTCAGACTGAGAGTAGCGAGCCCTTTGTGTAGGGGATCTAAAAACTAGTCCAGGTTTACCACCGATTTTCCGGCACCTCCTTTAATCTGGAGACAAAAGATGAGATCTGAAGTATTGTTGAGCAATTTTTGGGCCCCGTATCTGAGGAAGGATGTGCTGGCCCTGGAGAGGGTCCAGAGGAGGTTTACGAGAGCCATCCCAGGAATAAGTGGTTAACATATGATGAACATGTACTCGCTGGAGATCTGAAGGATGGCGGGAAGGGCCGCTTTGTAAACTTACCGAATAGCCGAAAGGCCTGGATAGAATGGATGTGGAGAGGATGTTTCCACCAGTGGGAGAGTCTAGGACTAGTTAGACAGGCGCCTCAGAATAAAAGGAAGCACACCTTTACAAAGGAGATGAGGAGGAATTTCTTTAGTTAGAGGGTGGTGAATTTGTGGAATTCATTGTCACGGGCAGCAGTGGAGACTAGGCCCTTGTCCCGTATTAGGCCCGGGAGGCACTGTAGCCCCGGATGCTGTTGGCTCCGATAATGTAGGTCCCGACGCTGTAGGTCCCTACTGTTTAGGCCCCGACTCTGTAGGTTTCTGACAGTTTAGCTCCGGACAGTGTAGGCCCGGACACAGTTGGCCCGGGTACTGTTGGCCCGGACAGTGTAGGTCCGGACAGTGTTGACCCGGACACTGTAGGCCCGGACACTGTTGGCCCGGACAGTGTAGGCCCGGACAGTGTTGACCCGGACGCAGTTGGCCCGGGCACTGTAGGCCCAGACAGTGTAGGCCCGGACAGTATAGGCCCGGACAGTGTAGGCCCGAGCAGTGTAGGCCCGAAGGCCCAGGCGCCACCTAATGGAGGTTGCGTAGCAACCCGCCACCCGGCCCGGGCGGCTGCCATTGGTGGAGCGGGAGCAGGTGGCCGCTGGCTGGGTGAGGTCACGTGGGGCGCGGGGCGGTGACGTCACCTTGTCCCGTATTTGGGAGTGAGGAAGTTGGCTCCCCTAGTGGAGACCAAGTCAATGTATATTTTTAAGGAGGAGATTTTGACGGTTTCTTGACTAGTAAGGGCATTGGCGGTTATGGGGAGAAGGCAGGAGAATGGGGTTGAGAGGGAGAGATAGATCAGCCATGATTGAATGGCGGAGTGGACTCGTAGGGCTGAACGGCCTTATTGTGCTCCGAGAACATGTGAACTTACGACTTCCGAGGCCAACTTTGCGGGTCGGTATCTCGGGCCCCCCCTCTGTTGATCCGGCAAAGCGGGCAATCTGGTTTGGCTCAAGGGTGCTGGAAAATCTTTGGTGGGCCAGGATTTGGGAAAGGGGTGATTTATTTTAAGGTGTTGGGGGGCTGGAGAAATTTGTTCCAGTAAAGTGTTTGGAATGATTGGAATGCTCTATCTTGGTTTTGTGGTAATTGTGCTCATTCTCTGCTCGAGATTTGTATTTAAGGGAAGAGTTTTGGCGAATAAATGGGGAATTAGCCAAGATTAAATTACTGGATTGGTTTAGTTTCGATATACAGCATGGAAAAAGGCCCTTTCGGCACACAGGGTCCGCGCCGACCCCAACACTAACACTATGCTATATCCACTAGGGACAATTTTTACATTTACCAAGCCAATTAACCTACATACCTGAATTTCTTTGGAGTGTGGGAGGAAATCGAAGATCTCAGAGAAAACCCACGCAGGTCACGGGGAGAAAGTACAAACTCCGTACAGACAGCACCTGTAGTTGGGATCGAACCCGGGTCTCCGGCGCTGCATTCGCTGTAAGGCGGCAACTCTACCGCTGCGCCACCGTGCCGCCCCATACCATTTATTGATGGTCATGCGGACGGCAAAGAGCCACTGCTTCACAGAGCCAGATACCCTGGTTCAAACCTGACCTCGGGTGCTGTCTGTGTGGCGTTTGCGCGTTCTCCCTGTGACCACGTGGGTTTCCTTCGGATGCTCCGGTTTCCTCCCACGTCCCCAAAGACATGCCTGCGGGGGTTTTTAGGTTAATTGGCCCTCCGTAAATTGCCTCTCGTGTACATGGAGTGGACAAGAAAGTCGGGTAACATAGATCTGGTGTGACGGGTGATCGATGGTCAGCGTGGATTTGGTGGGACGAAGGGCCTGTTTCCATGACGAATGTCAACACTAAACTAGTGTGAACGGGTGATCGATGGTTGGCATGGACTCAATGGGCCGAAGGGCCTGTTTCCACGCTGTATCTCCACACTAAACCAATGTGTAGTACAGTGAAAGACTTGGTCTCGCATGCTATCCAGTCGGAAGCACATCGTGTAGGAACACATGGTGGTGCAGCGGTAGAGTTGCTGCATTATAGCGCCAGAGACCCAGGTTCTATGCTGACTATGGGTGCTGTCTGTGTGGAGGTTGTACGTTCTCCTCATGACCTGCGTGGGTTTTCCCCGGGTGCTGTGGTTGCCTCCCTCTAAAGACGTAGACGTTTGTAGGCTAATTAAACATAGAAACATAGAAAATAGGTGCAGGAGGAGGCATTTTGGCTCTTCGAGCCAGCCATGATCAGCCATTCATTGTCATCATGGCTAATAATCCACAATCACAAACCCATGCCTGCCTTCTCCCCATATCCCTTGATTCCGCTAGTCCCGAGAGCTCTAACTCCCTTTTAAATTCATCCAGCGAATTGGCCTGCACTGCCCTCTGTGGCAAAGAATTCCGCAAATTCACAACTCTCTAGGTGAAAAAGATTTTTCTCACCTCAGTTTTAGAATGGCCTTCCCTTTATTCTTAGACTGCGTGGCCCCTGGTTCTGGGCTCCCCCACCATTGGGAACATGTTTCGTGCATCTAGCTTGTCCAGTCCTTTTATAATTTTATACCAGGCCAATATTATAATTGGCTTGGTATTGTTGTAAATAGTCCCTTGTGTGTGTAGGATAGCGTGAGCATGTGGGCATTGCTGATTGGCACAAACTCAGTGGGCCGAAGGGCCTGCTTCCCCGCTGTGTCTCTCAACTAAACTAAACTAACCTAAGCTAAACTAACCTAAACTAAACTAACCTAAACTAACTAAATAAACTCAACTAAATTAAACTAAACTAAACAGCTAGTGCAAAACAGGAAGGAAATGATGCAGAACATTGTGTTCCTAACACAGAGAAAGCGCAGGTTTACAAAAAAAGTGCAGGGTCCATAATCATGTAGATTGGGAGATCGGTTGCATTGGGGAATAAGCTGTTGCTGAATCTTTCTGTGACCGCGTGGGTTTCTTCCAGGTGCTCCGGTTTCTGTAGGTTAATTGTCCCTCTGTAAATTGGTGCTAATGTCTATATAGAAAACTCTTGTGCTATCCAACCTCTTTTAACAGATGGTTTAGTTTAGTTTGGAGATACAGCATGAAAACAGGCCTTTCAGCCCACCGAGTCCACACTTATTAGCTATCCCCGTGCATTAACACGAAGCTACGCACACTGGGGACAATTTTACAATGATTAACCTACAAACCTGGACGTCTTTGGAGTGTGGGAGGAAACCGAAGATATTGGAGAAAACTCACGCAGGTCACGGGGAGAACGTACAAAACTCTGCACAGACAGCACCTGTGGTCAGGATCAATCCCGGGTCCCCAACATTGCAAGCCCTGTGAGATATCAACTCTACCGCTGATCAACCGGGTCTTGGCAGCATTTTTGGCACTGATTTTCTTGAACTAATTGTATCGAGGTATGACATACCTCAGCCAAAACGTTATGACCATGGACAGGTAAAGAGAATAACATTGATTATCTTGTTACAATGGCACCTGTCAAGGGGTAGGATATATTAGGCAGCAAGTGAACAGTCAGTTCTTGAAGTTGATGTGTTGGATGCAGGAGAAATGGGCAGGAGTAAAGGAGTAAATACCTGAGCGACTTTGACAAGGGCCAAATTGTTATGGCCAGATGACTGGGTCAGAGCATCTCTGAAACGGCAAGGCTTGCGGGGTGCTCCCGGTCAGCAGTGGTGAGTACCTACCGACAGTGGTCCGAGGAGGGACAAACCACAAACCGGCGACAGTTGGGCGCCCAAGGCTCATCGATGCGCGAGGGCAATGAAGACTATCCCGTCTGGTCCGAACTGACAAAAGGTCTACTGTGGCACAAGGCACAGAAAATTTTAATGGTGGTCATGTGTCACAATACACAGTGCATCGCACCCTGTTGTGTATGGGGCTGCACACGGAGGACCAGCAGCATATTAGGCAGGTGGTCATAATGTTTTGGCTCATCAGGTCATAATACTGTGGCTGATCACAATACATGATTGTTAGGATAGCATTGCAAAACAAAGCTTTTCACTGTATCGAGGTACACGTGACAATAATGAACCTCAACATTTATTTCAATTTTTGTAACCTTTGGAGGAGTTTATACATTTCTTATTATAGAACTATGTACAAGGTAATGACGGTGTGAAATTCTTTGTGTGCAGGTCTCTGACGAGGATCTATTATCATCCAATACAATCTCTCTTCTCTTTTCAATCTCTTTTATCTCTTGTACTTGAGTTTGGATCGATTGTATTTATGTACAGTATTTTCTGAATCGATTCAATAAGCATGCAAAACAAAGCTGTTCATTGTACGTAACAATAATAAAGCTGAACCTAAACTTGAAACATTTGTCCGCGGTGGTCCTAAGCAAACTTACCGAATAGTGAAAGGCTTGGATAGTGCGTTTGTCGGTACTGGGCCTGTACTCGCTGGAGTTTGGAAGAATGAGGGGGGGGGGGGGGGGGGGGGGTATGCATGAAACATACAGAAAAGGGAAAAGCTTGGATAGAGTGGATGTGGAGAGGGATGTTTCCACTAGTGGGAGAGTCTAGGACTGGAGGCCTTAGCCTCAGAATTAAAAGACGGTCTTGCAGGAAGCAGATGAGGAGAAATTTCTTTAGTCAGAGGGTGGTGAATCTGCGGAATTCTTTCCCACAAGGCTGTGGAGGCCAAGTCAGTGGGTATTTTTAAGGTGGAGATAGATATATTCTTGATTAGGACGGGTGTCAGGGGTTGTGGGGAGAAGGCAGGAGAATGGGATTGGGAGAGAGAGATAGATCAGCCGTGATTGAATGGTGGTGTAGTCTTGATGGGCCGAATAGCCTAATTCTGCTCCAATGACCGTATCTCTCGTTCACCTCTCTCCAACTGATGCAAGGAAAGATCAGTCCACAAGAACAGTAACATGTTGATGAGCAGGTTAACATGAATGAGCAGGTTAACTCAGGAATGAGCAGGTTAACTTATGATGAGCGTTTGTCAGCACAGGGCCTGTACTCGCTGTTGTTTACAAGAATGAGGGGTGACGTCATTGGAACATACAGAATAGTGAAAGGCTTGGATTGAGTGGATGTGGAGAGGATGTAGGGCGGCACGGTAGCGCAGCGGTAGAGTTGCTGCTTTACAGCGAATGCAGCGCCGGAGACTCAGGTTCGATCCTGACTACGGGTGCTGCACTGTAAGGAGTTTGTACGTTCTCCCCGTGACCTGCGTAGGTTTTCTCCGAGATCTTCGGTTTCCTCCCACACTCCAAAGACGTACAGGTATGTAGGTTAATTGGCTGGGTAAATGTAAAAATTGTCCCTAGTGGGTGTAGGATAGTGTTAATGTACGGGGATCGCTGGGCGGCACGGACTTGGAGGGCCGAAAAGGCCTGTTTCCGGCTGTATATATATGATATGATATGATATGATGTTTCCACTGATGGGAGAGTCTACTTGAGGTTATAACCTCAGAATTAAAGGGCGCACTTTTAGGAAAGAGATAAGGAGAAATTTCTTTAGCCAAATGGTGGTGAATCTGTGGAATTCTTTTGCCACAGAAGGCTGTGGAGGCCGTCAGTGGATATATTTAAGGCAGAAATAGATAGATTCTTGATTAGTAAGGGTGTCAGAGGTTGTGGGGAGAAGGCATGAGAATGGGGTTGGGAGCGAGAGATAGATCAGCCGTGATTGAATGGCGGCGTAGACTTGATGGGCCGAATGGCCTAATTCTACTCTTGTTCCTAATGAGATTCTGACAGGTTGGGAGAGTGGGCAGAGAGGTGGCAGATGGAACATAGCGCAGCTGAGTGTGAAGTCACCAATTGTGGCAGTATGAATAAAGGCAGAGACTATTTTCGAAATGGGGAATTAATTCAGAAATCGGAGGTGCAAGCGAATTTGGGAGTGCTGGTGTAGGATTTTTTTTAAACGTAACTTGCAAGTCGAATCGGTAGTGAATATAAAACAGGGATGTAATGCTGGGGCTTTATTAGTTCAAAGAGTCGTAAGGAATAAAAGGTAGATACAAAATGCTGGAGTAACTCAGCGGGTCAGGCAGCATCTCAGGAGAGAGGAAATGGGTGAATAATCAGACCATGGTGGAGAAGGTGAGGACAGACTCAATGGTCGCAGTATAGAATTGGACCATCATTGCCTGTGGCAGATTGTGTTTCCTCAGTTGCAGCAGGAAGTACATCCTCTGTTGGGCCTTTTTGACTGTGGAGTCGATGGTGGCCCCCCATTTAAGGTCCCTGGAGATGATGGTTCCAAGGAACTTAAAGGACTCCACAGATGTGACTGTGGTGTTGTTGATGGTGAGTGGGGGGAGGGGAGGGGGAGCTCTTCGAAAGTCTACAATTAGTTCCACTGTCTTAAGAGCATTGAGCTCCAGGTTGTTGCGATGGCACCAGGACGCCAGCTGATGGCACCAGGACGCTTTTGGAGTATTGTCAAGTCAAGTCAAGTCAATTTTATTTGTATAGCACATTTAAAAACAACCCACGTTGACCAAAGTGCTGTACATTTGATTAGGTTCCAATAGAAAAAAAAATGAAAACATACAGTAGCACGCAAACAGTTCACAGCGCCTCCTCAATGAGCCTCAAACGCTAGGGAGTAGAAATATGTTTTGAGCCTGGACTTAAAGGAGTCGATGGAGGGGGCAGTTCTGATCGGGAGAGGGATGCTGTTCCACAGTCTAGGAGCTGCAACCGCAAAAGCGCGGTCACCCCTGAGTTTAAGCCTAGACCGTGGGATAGTGAATAGCCCCAAGTCGGCCGATCTGAGGGACCTGGAGTTAGAGAGGGGGGTTAGAAGATTTTTGATGTAGGGGGGGGAGTGTCCATTTAGGGCTTTATACGTGAATAGGAGGAGCTTGAAGTTGATTCTGTACCGTACAGGGAGCCAGTGGAGAGAGGCCAGAATCGGGGTGATGTGGTCCCTTTTACGGGTACCCGTCAGGAGTCTCGCTGCGGCGTTTTGGACCAGTTGCAGGCGGGACAGGGAAGATTGGCTGATCCCAGTGTATAGGGAGTTGCAGTAGTCTAGGCGGGAGGAAATGAAAGCGTGAATGATTTTTTCTGTGTCGTCGAATTTGACGAAAGGTTTGATTTTAGCTATGGTTCGAAGTTGGAAGAAGCTGGCTTTTACCACAGCGTTGACTTGCTTATCAAATTTTAATGCAGAGTCAAATATCATGCCGAGGTTTTTGACATGCGGTTTGACTAGGCAGGATAGGCTTCCAAGACTGCCTGTTATCAATTTGATGGAGTCGGGGGGGCCGAATAGGATGACCTCAGACTTGCTCTCATTTAATTGGAGGAAGTTCTGTGCCATCCAACATTTTATGTCCTCAAGGCAGTGTGAGAGGCTGTTTAAATTTGACTGGTTGTTGGGTTTCAGGGGGAGGTAAAGCTGAGTGTCATCGGCATAGCAGTGGAAAGAAATGCCGTGCCTTTGAATGATTTGGCCAAGGGGGAGCATGTATAGAGAAAAGAGAATGGGGCCTAGGATTGAGCCTTGTGGAACTCCGCAGGAGAGGCTAGCTGGAGCAGAGGAATAACTGCCTATGTTGATGGCGAAACTCCTATCTTTGAGGTACGAAGCGAACCAGCTCAGGGCAGTGCCATCAATGCCAACCGCGTACCGGAGACGGTCAATAAGGATGGTGTGGTCCACTGTATCGAATGCTGCGCTGAGGTCGAGAAGGAGCAGGATTGCACAGTCGCCGGTGTCGATGGCGAGAAGCAGGTCGTTGGTACCTTCAACAAGGCAGACTCTGTGCTGTGGTGGGCTCTGAAACCTGACTGGAAACTTTCCAGGATGGTGTTTTGGTGCAGGTAGGGCACTAATTGGTTAAGGATTGCCTTTTCAAGGACTTTTGACAGGAATGGCAGTTTGGAAATGGGTCTGTAGTTGCTAGGCAAGGTGGGGTCTAGGTTAGGTTTTTTCAGTAGGGGCTGGACCACCGCGTGCTTGAAACTGGTTGGAACAGTGCCAGTGGCCAGAGAACTGTTGATAATAGAGAGGATGCTGGGACCAGCTATTGCAATGACATCCTTCAGAAGGGCAGTGGGGGCAGGATCAAGGGGGCAGGTTGCAGGTTTCATAGCGGAGATAAGCTTTGCAAGGGAGGATAGAGTGACGGGTTGGAAGCAGTCCAATTTAGATGAACAGACTAGTGAGACAGCTAGGTCACGGGTGGGAGGGGAAATGTTCATTCTAATATTCTCAACTTTGTTGGTGAAAAATTTAGCGAATTCTTCGCACTTAGCAGGGGACCCAACTAAGCTGGTACTGGGGGCGGGACATATGACAGAGGTAATTGTTCTAAATAGGACCTTGGAGTTATGAGAGTTTTTGGAAATAAGGTCGGAGAAGTATTGTGCTCTAGCAGACTTTACTGCTTCCTGGTATTTGAGAAGATTGTTTCTCAGAATTTCGAAGGAAATTTGAAGCTTGTCACATTTCCATCTCCTTTCTGATTTTCTGCACTCCCTTCTTAGGGCTTTGGGTGGTGTCATTGAGCCACGGCCGACCTTTGGGCTTAGGCTTTTTCATTTTAAGGGGAGCGATAGAATCCAGGATGGAAGAGCAAGTGATATTAAATAAAGAGGCGAGATCCTCAGTGCTGAGTATTGGAGCATTGGTGATGAGGTACAAGAATGTGAACGGTGGAACAGGTCGGATGATTAGGATTGGTTAGGTGGGGTGGAGGGGTGGGGGCGAGGAAGTGCAGGGATTAATTGACATTAGAGAAATCAGTATGCATACCGCTCGGTTGTCAGCCGCCCAAACGAAACACGAGGTGCTGTTCCTCCAATTTGCGTTTAGCCTCACTCTGACAATGGAGGGGAGTACTCAGACAGAAAGGTCAGTATGGGAATGGGAAGGGGAGTTAAAATGTATGTAAACCGATCTACCCCTCCCATCCCTGTATCACCCCCCCCCCCCCGCGTCTTTCAGTCTGAAGAAGGGTCCCGACCTTAGTCGTCATAAGGTGATAGGAGCAGAATTGAGCAGTTCTGGAATCCCACAACATCGGGAACATTTTTTCTGAATCTAGCCTGTCCAATTCCTTAAGAATTTTATGTTTCTACTGGACCAAGTGCAACCGTTGGGCACAAACCTCTCCTGCATTGGTGCAGCACCCTCTTCCCGCCCCCTTCCCCACCTCCTCCCCTACCCTCTCCCCCTCCCCTCCTCCCCATCCCCCCTCTTCCCCCTTCCCCCCCCCCCAACTCCCTCCCCCCTCCCCCTCCCCTCGAAAGCTAATGGAATGTTGGCCTTCATAACAAGAGGATTTCAGTGTAGGAGTAAAGAGGTTCTTTTGCAGTTGTATAGGGGCCTGGTAAGACCACATCTGTAGTATTGTTTAGTTTTGTTCTCCTAATTTGAGGAAGAACATCCTTGTAATTGAGGCAGTGCAGCGTAGGTTCACATGATTGATCCGTGGGATGGCGGGACTGTCATATGAGGAAAGATTGAAAAGACTAGGCTTGTATTCACTGGAGTTTAGAAGGATGAGAGGGGATCTTATAGAAACATATAAAATTCTAAAAGGACTGGACGAGCTAGATGCAGGAAAAATGTTCCCAATGTTGGGCGAGTCCGGAACCAGGGGCCACAGTCTTAGAATAAAGAGGAGGCCATTTAAAACTGAGGTGAGAAAAAACTGTTTCACCCAGAGAGTTGTGAATTTGTTGAATTCTCTGCCACAGAGGGCAGTGGAGGCCAAATCACTGGATGGATTTAAAAGAGAGTTAGATAGAGCTCTAGGGGCTAGTTGAATCAAGGGATATGGGTAGAAGGCAGGCACGGGTTATTGATTGGGGGCGATTAGCCATGATCACAATGAATGGTGGTGCTGGCTCGAAGGGCCGAATGGGCTCCTTCTGCACCCATTTTCTATGTTTCTATGTTTCTATGTAATTCGAATGGACCAGTAGATCACGAGGACACGTGGGAGGAAATTGAGCTAAGCTTTACTTTCCCAGAGACTTCCGAGACTAACTCGGTGTCTGATGGGACACAAAACTCACGCCACTATGGTGCCAAAAAGGACAGCGAGCTTGACACATAATCACCTGTTGTTCTTAGAGATAACATTATGATATACACCGATCAGCCAAAACATTATGACCTGATGAGCCAAGACATTATGACCACCTGCCTAATGTGCTGTTGGTTCTCCATGTCCAGCCCCATACGCAGCAGGGTGCGATGCACTGTGTATTGTGACATATTCCTCCCGTGACACCATTAACATTTTCTGTGACTTGTGCCACAGTAGATCTTCTGTCGGTTCGGACCAGACGTGATAGTCTTCGTTGCCCCTCGCGCACCAATGAGCTTTGGGCGCCCAACACCCTGTCTGTCGCCGGTTTGTGGTTTGTCCCTCCTCGGACCACTGTCGGTAGGTACTCACCACTGCTGACCGCGAGCACCCCACAAGCCTTGCCGTTTCAGAGATGCTCTGACCCAGTCGTCTGGTCATAACAATATGGCCCTTGTCAAAGCTGCTCAGGTTTTTACTCCTGCCCATTTCTCCTGCATCCAACACATCAACTTCAAGAACTGACTGTTCACTTGCTGCCTAATATATCCCACCCCTTGACAGGTGCCATTGAAACAAGATAATCAATGTTATTCACTTCGCCTGTCCGTGGTCATAATGTTTTGGCTGATCGGTGTAAGTACATGCTTCTACCATGAGAACACGATCGTCAACTTCGGGGAGAGCTTCACCAAATGGGCGGCACGGTGGCGCAGCGGTAGAGTTGCTACCTTACAGCGAATGCAGCGCCGGAGACGCGGGTTCCATCCCGACTACTGATGCTCTCTGTACGGTGTTTGTACGTTCTCCCCGTGACCTACATGGGGTTTCTCCGAGGTCTTCAGTTTCCACCCATACTCCAAAGACCTTCAGGTGTTCAATGGAATTTAGAAGAATGAGAGGGGAACTTATAGGAACAAGAGGATTTCTTAAAAGATTGGACAGGCCAGATGCAGGAAAAATATTCCCGATGTTGGGGGACTCTAGAACCAGGGGTCACAGTCTAAGAATAAGAGGTAGGCCGTTTAGGACTGATTTAGGATGTGGAAAAACCTTTTCACCCAGAGAGTTGTGAATCTGTGAAATTCTCTGCCACAGAAGGCACTGGATGTTTTCAAGAGGGAGATAGATTTAGCTCTTAGTGCTAACGGAATCAAGGGATATGAGGAGAAAGCAGGAATGGGGTACTAATTTTAGATGATGAGCCTTGATCATATTGAGTGGTGGGGCTGTCTCGAAGGGCCGAATGGCCTATTTCTGCACCTATTTTTCCTATGCTTTCTATGTTTGTCAATGTCTATGAATAAACTGGCTTGGTAAATGTAAAAACATGTTCCAAGTGTGTGTAGGTTATAGTTAATATGCGGGGATCGCTGGTCGGCGCGGACCCGCAGGGCCGAAGAGCCTGTGTTCGCACTGTATCTCTGAACTGAATTTAAAAAATATCCAAGGAGAGGGAGTGAATGAGAGCTTGGACCGTGGTGTGTGCCTGTGCCAGCCAGTGCAGACAGGGGGCTCGAATGCGCAGAGGGACGTAAGAGTTATTTTGTATCGTGTCTTTATTGATAGTTGAGTTTCAGATTTACTTATGTTTGCTTTTGTAAATAACTATTTGTGCTCTTCACCATGTGCTTCCTCCATTCTTTGATCCGAATCCATGAATCCTACATACTGAAACATAGAAGCATAGAAAACAGGTTCAGGAGGAGGCCAATCGGCCCGTCGAGCCAGCACCGCCATTCAATATGATTGTGGCTCATCATCCAAAATCAGTACCCCGTTCCTGCTTTTTCCCCATATGCGTTAGCCCGAAGATCTAAATCTAACTCTCCCTTGAAAGCATCCAGTAAATTGGCCTCCACTACCTTCGACATTCCATTGCAGGCCCACATCTGTTAGATTTAGATCTTCGTGCTAACGCATATGGGGAAAAAGCAGGAACGGGGTACAATGGAGGCAATTTCTGGAAATCTAAAAACTCTCTTCTGATTTCAATGACGTTTTGGTTTCGTTACCGGGTGGCAGAAGTATCGTTTCCCATTTTGTGGTCCCGTGGCTCAAAGGAATACGTTCCTATAAGGTCTTGTTTCTTTAAATATTAACCATTGCCTGGACACTCAAACGTTTGAGGATATTCAGCATGTCATAGATTCATAGAGTCATAGACAATAGACAATACGCAATACACAATACACAATACACAATACACAATACACAATACACAATACACAATGGGCAATAGACAATAGACAATAGGCAATAGACAATAGAGAATAGACAATATACAATAGGTGGTAGGAGTAGACCATTCGGCCCTTCGAGCCAGCACCGCCATTCACCGTTATCATGGCTGATCATCCATAATCAGTACCCCGTTCCTGCCTTCTCCCCATATCCCTTGACTTCTCTATCATTAAGAGCTCTATATAACTCTCTATTGAAAGCATCCAGAGAATTGGCCTCCACTGCCTTCTGAGGCAGAGAATTCCACAGCTTCACAACTCACTGAGTGAAAAAAGTTTTTCCTCATAGAAACATAGAAACATAGCAACATAGAAACATTAAAAATATGCGCAGGCGGAGGTCATTCGGCCCTTCGAGCCAGCACCGCCATTGAAAATGATTACGACTGATCATCCAACATCAGTACTCTGTTCCTGCTTTCTCCCCGTATGCGTTAGCCCGAAGATCTCAATCTAACTCTCTCTTGAAAGCATCCAATAAATTGGGCTCCACTGCCTTCGAAATTCCATCGCAGGCCCAAAGATGTTCTCTGTTGAGTTTCAAAACGTCCGAAAATTTGGACTGACTGCAATTTCTGGAAAGCTAAAAACTCTCTTTTGATTTCGAAGACGTTTTGGTTTCGTTCCCGGGTGGCAGAAGTATCGTTTCCTATTTTGTGGTCCGTGGCTCAAAGGAATTCGTTCCTATTAGGTCTTGTTTCTTTAACTATTAACCGTTGCCTGTCCGCTCAAACGTTTGAGGATATTCAGCATGTCATAGATTCATAGAGTCATAGTCATAGAGTCATAAAGTGTGGAAGAGCACCTTTGACCCTAGATGCCCACACCGACCAACATGTCCCATCTACATTCGTCTCACCTGCCTGTGTTTGGCCCTATCCCTCTAAACCTGTCATAGAAACAGAAAAACACGGAAAATAGGTGCAGGAGTGGTCCATTCGGCCCTTCGAGCCAGCATCGCAATTCAATATGATCATGGCTGATCATCGAAAAACAGTACCCCATTCCTGCTCTTCCCCCATATCGCTTGATTCCTTCAGCCCAAAGAGCTAAATGTAACTCTCTTTTGAAAACATCCAATCAATTCGCCTCCACTGCCTTCAGTGGCTGAGAATTCCACAGATTCACAACTCTCTGGATAAAAAGGTTTTTCCTCACCCGGGTCCAAAATGGCCTATCCCTTATTCTGAAACTGTGACCCCTGGTTCGGGACACTCCCAACATCGGGAATATTTTCTAACATCTAGCCTGCCCAAGCCCGTAATAAGATTAAATGTTTCTATAAGATCGCCTCTCATCCTTACAAATTCTAGTGAACATAGGCACAGTTGATCCATTCTTTCATCATTTGTCAGTCCCGCCATCCCGGGAATTAACCTGGTGAACCTACGCTGCACTCACGCAATAGCCAGAATGTCCTTCCTCAAATTAGGAGACCAAAACTGCACACAATACTCTAGGTGCGGTCTCAACAGGGCCCTGTACAACTACAGCAGGACATCCTTGCTCCAATACTCAAATCCTCTCGCTATGGAGGCCAACATGCCATTTGCTTTCTTCACTGTCTGCTGTACCTGCATACGCACTTTCAGCAATTTAGCAGTGCAGTACAGCCCCGAAGGGGCCGGGGAGGTGGGGCGGAGGGACGGGTAAGTGGGGCGGGGTAGTGGGGGAAACGGGTGCGCATTCGCTCAGGGCACAAGGCGGAAGTGGGGGGAGGAGGGGGTAGTTGGGTTATTTTGTTAAAAATGAGATGTCAATTTTCGTATCTGTAAGCAACCCAGGCGGAATATGGTGCTGTCCCCCACATTTCCCTGTTGCTTCACTCTGGCAATTGAAGAGGTCCAAAGTGGTAATAGACAATAGACAATAGACAATACACAATACACAATACACAATACACAATACACAATACACTATACACAATACACAATGCACAATACACAATACACAATAGACAATACACAATAGAGAATAGAGAATACACAATACACAATACACAATACACAATACACAATACACAATACACAATACACAATACACAATACACAATACACAATACACAATACACAATAGAGAATCAACAATACACAATGCACAATAGACTATAGACGATAGACGATAGGCGATAGACGATAGACAATACACAATACACAATACACAACACACAACACACAACACACAACACACAATACACAATACACAATACACAACACACAACACACAACACACAACACACAATACACAATACACAATACACAATACACAATACACAATACACAATACACAATAGACAATGGACGATAGACAATAGACAATAGACAATAGTCAATAGACATTAGACAATAGACAATAGACAATAGACGATAGACAATAGACAATAGACAATACACAATATGTGGTAGGAGTAGACCATTCGGCGCTTCGAGCCAGCACCGCCATTCACCGTTATCATGGCTGATCATCCATAATCAGTACCCCGTTCCTGCCTTCTCCCCATATCCCTTGACTCCGCAATCATTAAGAGCCCCATCCAGAGAATCGGCCTCCACTGCCTTCCGCGGCAGAGAATTCCACAGCTTCACATCTCTCTGAGTGAAAAAAGTTTTTCCTCATAGAAACACAGAAACATGGAAAATAGGTACAGGAGGAGGCCTGCGCCACCGTGCAGCCCAGAATACATTTCCCAGCGTGGAAATGTTCAACACTAGATCTTACAGAGGGGTATAACATCATGATAGGAATAGATCGCAATATCTCTTGCCCAGAGTAGGAGAATCGAGATCCAGAGGGCATAGGTTTAAAGTGAGGGGTACAAGATTTAATAGTAAACCGAGGGGTAACTTTTTCACATAAAGGGTGGTGGGTGTGTTAAACTGCCAGAAGAGCTAATGGCATGTTGACCTTTATGACGAGGGGAGTTGAGTATAGGAGCAAAGATGTCCTTCTGTAGTTGTACAGGGCCCTAGTGAGACCGCACCTGGAGTACTGTGTGCAGTTTTGGTCACCAAATTTGAGGAAGGACATTCTTGTTATTGAGGGCGTGCAGCGTTGGTTTACTAGGTTAATTCCCGGAATGGTGGGACTGTCGTATCTTGAAAGACTGGAGCGATAACTCTTGTATTCATTGGAATTTAAAAGGATGAGAGGGGATCTTATTGAAACATATAAGATTATTAAGGGGTTGGACACGTTAGAGGCAGGACACTTGTTCCCAATGTTGGGGGAGTCCAGAACCAGGGGCCACAGTTTAAGAACGAGGGGTAGGCCATTTAGAACGGAGATGAGGAAAAACCTTTTCACTCAGAAAGTTGAAAATCTGTGGGATTCTCTGCCTCAGAAAGCAGTGGAGGCCAATTCTCTGGATGCTTCCAAGAGAGAGCTAGTTAGAGCTCTTAATGATAGCGGAGTCAGGGGGTATGGGGAGAAGGCAGGAACGGGGTACGGATTGTGAATGATCAGCCATGATCACATTGAATGGCGGTGCGTACAGGCTCGAAGGTCCGAATGGTCTACTCCTGCACCTATTGTCTATCGTCTATTCTCTAAGAGGGAGTCGAGGCAAAGTCCATCGCAATGTTGAAGAAGCATTTTAGACAGGTGCATGGATAGGACAGGTTTAGAGGTAAATGTACAAACGGCAGGTAGGTGGAACTTGTGTAGATGGGGCATGTTTGTCATTGTGGGCCGTTGGGCCGAAATACCTGTTTTCGTGGTGTATTGTTCAATGCCTCTATGACTCTATGACTTGATAGAAGTATATAAAATTATGAGAGCGATTGACAGGGTAGAGAGTCAGAACCGAGGTTGGAATTGCGCAACGCCAGAGAGCACATTGCGAAGTTGAAAAACGGAAGGTGCAAAGGAAATGTGCGGGACAAGTTTTGTTTGCAAACAATGGCGGATGCCTGAAACGTATTGCCAGGGGTAGTGGTGGAGTCAAATTTAACAGTAGAGTTTTAAGAGGCTTTTTTGAGATGTGCAAGTGCAGAGAATAGAGGGACTTAGATCATCTACAGGCAGATGAGATCAGTTTAACTTGGCATTAAATATAAAGCGCTGGAGTAACTCAGCGGGACAGGCAGCAACTCTGAAGTAGGGTCTCGACACGAAACGTCACCCATTCTTTCTACCCAGAGATGCTGCCTGTTCCGCTGAGATAATCCAGTGATTTGCGTCTGTCTTTTCTGTCGACCAGCATCTACAGTTGACATAACTTTGCATTATGTTTGGGACTTGATGGCCCGTGTGGGCAAGTTGGGCCCACGGGCCTGTTTCCACACTGTACCACGCAATGACTCTATGACTATGACTCCGTGGGCCAAAGGCCAACGTGTGAGATCAGGACATATTTAGGACGGCACGGTGGCGCAGCGGCAGAGATGCTACCTCAGCGCCTGAGACCCGGGTTCGATCCTGACCACGGGTGCTGTCTGCACCGAGTTTGGACATGGGTTTTCCCCGGGTGCTCCCGCTTCCTCCCACACTCAATTGACGTACAGATTTGTTGGTGGCTTGGCTTGGTATGAATATAAATGTATCCCTAGTGTGTAGGATGGTGCTAGTATGCGGGGATCGTGGATCGATTTAGATAGAGCTCGAGGGGCTAGTGGAATCGGGGGGTATGGGGAGAAGGCAGGCACGGGTTATTGATTGGGGCCGATCAGCCATGATCACAATGAATGGCGGGGCTGGCTCGCCTCACCGAATGGCCTCCTCCTGCACCTATTTTCTATGTTTCTATCTATGTTTCTATGATTTCGGTTATCCAATTTCGCGACAAAAATAAAGAGGCAGATTATTATCTCAATGGTGTCAGGTTAGGTAAGGGAGAGTTGCAGCGAGACCTGGGTGTCCTTGTACACCAGTCACTGAAAGTTGGCGTGCGGGTACAGCAGGCAGTGAAGAAAGCTAATGACATGTTGGCCTTCATAACGAGAGGATTTCAATATAGGAGTAGACATGTTCTTCTGCAATTGTATAGGGCCCTGGTGAAACCACATCTGGGGTATTTTGTATAGTTTTGGTCTCCTAATTTGAGGAAGGACATCCTTGTAATTGAGGCAGTGCAGCGTCGGTTCACGAGATTGATCCCTGGCTTGGCGGGACTGTCATATGTGTAAAGATTGAAAAGATATTGAAAGATATTAACTGAAGTTTCGAAGGATGAGAGGGGATCTTATAGAGACAAACAGAATTATAAAAGGACTGGACAAGCTAGATGCAGGAAAAATGTTCCCAATGTTGGGCGAGTCCAGAACCAGGGACCCATTTAAATAAAGGGGAGGCCATTTAAAACTGAGGTGAGAAGGAACTTTTTCACCCATAGAGTTCTGAATGTGTGGGATTCTCTGTCGCAGAGGGCAGTGGAGGCCAAATCCCTGGATGGATTGAAGAGAGAGTTGGATAGAGCTCTAGGGGCTAGTGGAATCAAGGGATTATGGGGAGAAAACAGGCACGGGTTACTGATTGTGGGTGATCAGACATGATCACAATAAATGGCGGTGCTGGCTCGAAGGGCTGAATGGCCTCCTCCTGAGCCTATTTTCTATGTTCGATGTTTCTATGTTTCTATGACTTGGTGGGCCGAAGGTCTTGTTTCCGCGCTGTATCTCTCAACGAAACCAAACTGAACGGAACACTCCCACTTCCTGAACACATTCTGATTCGGCTGCAGAACACGGAAAGACCCGCGTTGAGTTCAGCGAAGAAGCGGGCAGTCGGCATTGAATCCTGTCCAAACTGATCTCAGCTTCGTCTGACGGTTTTGCGACTTTGTGACACCGACTTTGTGAAGGTCCTGACGGCCCTCCCGGGTGAATGTACGACCCGCGGGTGAGTGCCGGCTCACCCTCGGTATTGCCGCACCCAGAGCGCGGCGCTCCCTCGGCACTGAATCCCTTTAAAGGTCGGTGTTCCGGCCGCACTGCCTCTATCACAGTTTAACGCTCCCTCGTAAATTACTGTCCCACATTGCGGCGCTCCCTCGGCACTGCCTCTCCCAGGGTGCGACGCTCCCTCAGCACTGCCCCACCCATGGCGCGGCGCTCCCTCAGCACTGCCTCTCCCACGGCGCGGCGCTCCCTCATAACTACCCCTCCCTCGGTACGGCGCTCCCTCAGCACTGCCCCTCTCCCACGGTGCGGCGCTCCCTCCGCACTGCCCCTGTCACGGTGCGGCGCTCCCTCATAACTGCCCCTGTCACGGTGCGGCGCTCCCTCAGTACTGCCCCTCCAACAGCGCGGCGCTCCCTCAGCACTGCCTCTCCCAGGGTGCGGCGCTCCCTCCGTACAGCCCCTCCCACGGTGCGGCGCTCCCTCATAACTGCCCCTCCCACGGTGCGGCGTTCCCTCAGCACTGCCCCTCTCCCGGTGCGGCGTTCCCAGCACTGCCTCTCTCACGGTGCGGCGCTCCCTCATAATTGCCCCTCCCACGGTGCGGCGCTCCCTCCGTACAGCTTCCCCACGGCGTGGCGCGGCGCTCCCTCATTACTTCCCGTCCAACAATGTCTGGTCCCCTCGCCCCGCACATTCACCGTGCGGCACTCCCTTAGAGCCGACTCTCGCTCAATTTCGCGCTCCCTGCACATTGCCTCTCCCACGGTGCGGCGCTCCCTCCGTACAGCCTCTCCCACGGTGCGACGTTCCCTCTACTGCCGCTCCAACGGTGCGGCGCTCCCTCATTACTTCCTCTCCCGCGGTGCGGCGCTCCCTCATTACTACCTCTCCCGCGGTGCGGCACTCCCTCATTACTACCTCTCCCGCGGTGCGGCACTCCCTCATTACTGCCTCTCTCGCGGTGCGGCGCTCCCTGATAACTGCCCCTCCCACAGTGCGGCGGTCCCTCCGTAAAGCCCCTCCCGCGTTGCGGCGCTCCCTCCGTATAGCCCCTCCCGCGGTGCGCCGCTCCCTCTATACAGCGCCTCCCGCGGTGCCGTGCTCCCTCAGTACTGCCTCTCCCACGGTGCGGCGCTCCCTCAGCACTGCCCCTCCCACAGTGCGGCGCTCCCTCGCCAATGTGGGGAGGCAGTATTGAGGAGGGGCGCACTGCGGGAGAGGCAGTATTGAGGGAGCGCCGCACTGTGGGAGAGGCGGTAATGGGGAGCGCCGCACTGTGGAAGAGGCAGTGGTGAGGGAGCGCCGCACTGTGACACAGGCAGTATTGAGGGAGCGCCGCATTGTGGGAGAGGCAGTGGTGAGGGAGCGCTGCACTGTGGGAGAGGCGGTGGTGAGGGAGCGCCGCACTGTGGGACAGGCAGTACTGAGGGAGCGCCGCACTGTGAAGAGGCGGTACTGAAGGAGCGCCGCATTGTGGGGGAGGCAGTAATGAGGGAGCGCCGCACTGGGGGAGGCAGTAATGGGGGAGCGCCGCACTGCGGGAGAGGCAGTGGTGAGGGAGCGCCGCACTGTGGTAGAGGCAGTGGTGAGGGAGCGCCGCACTGTGGGAAAGGCAGTACTGAGGGAGCGCCGCACTGTGGGAGAGGCAGTATTGAGGGAGCGCCGCACTGTGGGGGAGGCAGCAATGGGGGAGCGCCGCACTGTGGGAGAGGCAGTGGTGAGGGAACGCCGCACTGTGACACAGGCAGTATTGAGGGAGCGCCGCATTGTGGGAGAGGCAGTGGTGAGGGAGCGCTGCACTGTGGGAGAGGCGGTGGTGAGGGAGCGCCGCACTGTGGGACAGGCAGTACTGAGGGAGCGCCGCACTGTGAAGAGTCAGTACTGAAGGAGCGCCGCATTGTGGGGGAGGCAGTAATGGGGGAGCGCCGCACTGGGGGAGGCAGTAATGGGGGAGCGCTGCACTGTGGGAGAGGCAGTGGTGAGGGAGCGCCGCACAGTGGGAGAGGCAGTGGTGAGGGAGCGCCGCACTGTGGGAGAGGCAGTACTGAGGGAGCGCCGCACTGTGGGAGAGGCAGTATTGAGGGAGCGCCGCACTGTGGGGGAGGCAGCAATGGGGGAGCGCCGCACTGTGGGAGAGGCAGTGGTGAGGGAGCGCCGCACTGTGGGAGAGGCAGTGGTGAGGGAACGCCGCACAGTGGGAGAGGCAGTGGTGAGGGAGCGCCGCACTGTGGGAGAGGCAGTGGTGAGGGAACGCCGCACTGTGGGAGAGGTAGTGGTGAGGGAGCGCCGCACTGTGGAGAGGCAGTGGTGAGGGAACGCCGCACTGTGGGAGAGGTAGTACTAAGGGAACGCCGCACTGTGGGAGAGGCTGTGGTGAGGGAGCACCGCACTGTGGGAGAAGCAGTACTGAGGGAGCGCCGCTTCGTGGGAGAGGCAGTGCCGAGGGACCGCCGCCGCGAAAGATTGCCGGCGGGCTGGAGGTGGAGAAGTCTAAGTTTCCACGCCACCATGTTCAGGGACAGTTACGTTCTCATAACGAGCAGGATTTTGAACCCGACTGCACAGTCATAAT
This sequence comes from Rhinoraja longicauda, assembly GCF_053455715.1. NCBI lineage: Eukaryota > Metazoa > Chordata > Chondrichthyes > Rajiformes > Arhynchobatidae > Rhinoraja > Rhinoraja longicauda. The sequence goes on from NC_135991.1 coordinate 3,459,009, forward strand.
CGTAAAATAGACACAACGCGCTGGAGTAACTCGGCGGGTCAGGCAGTATCTCTGGAGAACATGGATAAGTACTAACTGCTGGAGTAACTCAGCAGGTTAGGCAGCATCTCTGGAGAACATGGATAAGTACAAACTGCTGGAGTAACTCAGCGGGTCAGGCAGCATCTCTGGAGAACATGGATAAGTAAGGTGCTGGAGTAACTCAGCAGGTTAGGCTGCATCTCTGGAGAACATGGATGAGTAAGGTGCTGGAGTAACTCAGCCGGTCAGGCAGCATCTCTGGAGAATATGGATAAGTACAAACAGCTGGAGTAACTCAGTGGATCAGGCAGCATCTCTGGGCAAAAAGGATGGGTGACCATGATCCCAGGAATGAGTGGGTTAACAGATGATGACCGTCTGACTGCACTGGGCCTCAACTCGCATGAGTTTAGAAGGATGAGTGGGGACCGCATTGAAACGCACCGAATTGTGAAAGGCTTCGATCGAGTGGTGGTGGAGACGATGTTTCCATCAGGGGGAGAGTCTTGGACCAGAGGTCGTAGCCTCAGAATTAAAGGAGGTTCCTTTAGGAAAGAGATGAGGAAACATTTATTTAGCCAGAGGGTGGTAAATATGTGGAATTATTTACCATAGAAGACATTGGAGGCCGTCAGTGGATAGATATCCAGGCAGAGATAGATATCTTCTTGGTTAGTACGGGTGTCAGGGGTTATGGAGAGAAGGTAAGCGAATGACTGGGTTAGGAAGGAGAGATAGATCAACCACGATTGAATGGCGGAGTAGACTTGATGGGCCAATTGGCCTAATTCTGCTACTACCACTTATGACCTTATGACGATTGGGGTTAGGGCCCTTCTTCAGACGGAAAGTATCGGGCAGGGACTGGAAGGTAAGAAACGGCCAGAACAAAGCAGGGCTGGGAACGGATGACCAATGAAACGTGGAGCCCATTGTTGTCTGGGGGAGAGGTGATAACGAAGGGATACAGGGATGGGAGGGCTGGATCGCTTTAAATACATTTTAACTCCCCCTGGCATTCCCACACTGAACTTTCTGTCCTTGGTCTCCTCCATTGTCACAGTGAGGCAAAACGCAAATTGGAAGAACAGCACCTCGGATTTCGCTTGGGCGGCTGACAACCCAGAGGTATGAATATTAATTTCTCTAATTTCAAGTAACCCCTGCCTTCACTCTCCCCCCCCCCCCCCCCCCCCCAACCCCATCCTAATAATCCTTCTCGTTCCACTGTTCGCATTCTTGTATTCCTTCGTTTTTAACTCTTCACCAATGCTCCAATACTCACAATATTCTAAATGCGGTCTGACCAGTGCCTTATAAATGGGGTGAAAATCTAGAAATCGGACTTGGGCAAAGGGACTTCGGGGTGCTGCTGGAGGATTCCCAAAAAGTTAATCTTCAGGTCGAATAGACTGTAAAGAAAGCAAACGCAATGCTCGCATTTATTTCAAGAAGGCTTGTATGCAAAAACAGGGATGTAACGCTAAGGCTCGATAAGGTGCTGGTGAGGCCGCATTTGTAATATTGTGAGCAATTTTGGGCACCGTATCTGAGGAAGGATGTGCTGGCCCTCGAGAGGGTCCAGCGGAGGTTTACAAGAATGATCCCAGGAATGAGTGGGTTAACATACGATGAGCGTTTGTCGGCACTGGGCCTGTACTCGCTGGAGTTTAGAAGAATGATGGGGGGCCTCAGTGAAACACGCAGAATAGTGAAAGACTTGGGTAGAGTGGAGGTGGAGAGGATGTTCCCACTGGTGGGAAAGTCTTGGACCAGAGGTCGCAGCCTCAGAATTAAAGGACGTTCTTTTAGGAAGGAGATGAGAAGAAATGTCTTTGCCAGAGGGTGGTGAATCTTTGGATTTCTTTGCACATCAGGCTGCGGAGACTAAGCCAGTTGATATTTTTCAAGGCAGAGATAGATAGATTGTTGACTAGTGCAGGTGTCAGTGGTAATGGGGAGAAGGCAGGAGAACGGGGTTCGGAGGGGAGATATATCAGCCATGATTGATAGGCGGAATAGACTTGACGGGCCGAATGCCTAATTCTACTCCAATTTCTTCTGACTATACTGTATGTCCTTATAAAGCCTCAGCACTACATGCCTGTTTTATATTCTGGTCTTCCCGAAATAAATTGAATTTGCCTGCCTTACTACCAATTCCTTACTCCGGAGATGCTGCCCGACCCGATGAGTTACTCCAGCATTTTGTGTCTACCTAGGGGCGAAGAGAAATCTCCCCGAAGGCGTTCTCTTCACGGTACCTCCTGACCCTGGAAGCGGAGAACTGACTGAATATTCGCGAGCAAACAATGATCACGACATCTTACCTCCTCCTGTCACTTCTACAAGGTACTGCCTTCGAGTGCATGAGATATTTTGCCTAACAGCCTTTTCCAATGGATCAAACTCAGCGTGATAACTTGGAGCTGATGTCAGTGTGGACTCAGAGTAGTACATAGTACATAAAACAGTATAACTCAGTGAACTAATGTACAACTACTAAACTAATGTTTAGTAAAATGTAAAATGTAAAATTAGACCATCGAAAAGCCTCTTAAATGCTCATTTTTCACCCAGAGTTTTGTGAATCTGTGGAATTCTCTGGCATAGAAGGCAGTGGAGGCCAGTTCACTGGACAATTTCAAGAGTAAAATTTAGCTCTCAGGGCTAACGGAATCAATGGATATGGGTGAAAAGTAGGAACGCGGTACTGATTTTGAATGACCAACCATGATCATTTTGAATGGCGGTTCTGGTTGGAAGGGCCGAAAGGCCTACTCCAGCACCTACTTTCTGGGTTTCCATGCTTTTATGTATCTGTATCCATCACCACAAACTCTGGCGATGCGTTGACCCGCCACCCTTTGTAAAAACCCTGCCTCCAAGCCAGCACAGCCTTCTGGCAAAGAACTCCACAGATTCACCACCCTCTGATCAAATAAATTCCCCCTCATCTCCTTCCTAAAAGAACGTTCTTTATTTCTGAGTCTATGACCTCTAGTCCTAGACTCTCCCACCAGTGGAGACTTCTTCCTGTGGCTGCAACAGGGAGATGCGGTCAGCATTCTGGTAAAACCTCCATCCTGTCTTTCCTCTGGTGTTTCCAGATATCCGCTTATGACTTCCCCTCTCCCCCTTCCCTTCCAGGGGCGCTGTCGGGTGAATGGGTCATGCGGGCGTTGCCCCAACGCGCCGTCAGCAAGTCTTGCGTGGTGATACCTTGCTCGTTCGACTTCCCCTCGCAACCTTACACCGCCGTCCACGGAGCTTGGTTCAAGTACAAAGATTACTGGAAGTACACGGTGTCTTACTCCAAAGATCCCAATTACGCGATGTCTCAGTTCAAGGGGCGGGCTGAAATCGTTGGGAACCTGGCAGATAAGAACTGCACTCTGAGGATCAATCATGTCAGACCCGCCGATGCGGATGTGTACTACTTCTATGTGAATCTAGAAGGGTTCGATAGTCACACATACAAACCTCCCGTGCAACTCCAAGTTATGGGTGAGCCTACTTTCGTAGTGAACTAGGTCAATAGGCACCGTCGTATCTCTGTAGTAATTTTAAAAAATGGGAAGCCATGTTGCAGTCATATAAGACATTGGCGAGGACGCATTTAGAGTATTGTATTCAGTTCTGGGTACCAGATTACAGGAAAGATGTTGTCAAGTGAGAAAGGGTACAGAGAAATTTTCCGAGGATGTTGCCAGGATACGAGGGTCTGAGCTGTTCGGTGTGTTTCAATGAGATTCCCACTCATTCTTCTAAACTCCAGCGAGTACAGGCCCAGTGCCGACAAACGTTCATCGTAGGTTAACCTATTCATCCATGGGATCATTCATGTAAACCTCCTCTGGACCATCTCCAGAGGCAGCAGATTCTTCCTCTCATATGGTGCCAACAATTGCTCACAATATTCCAAATGTGGCCTGACCCGCGCCTTGTAGAGCCTCCGCATTACGTCACTGTTTTTGTATACAAGCCCTCTTGAGATAAATGCTAGTATTGAGTTTGCTTTCTTTACTCCATTCTGCAGAGGTTCCCGACAAACCCGAGATTTTACTCCCGGGGGACCTAAGTGAAGGGACTCCCGTGAGCATCATCTGCAAAACCCGCTACACCTGTCCCGACGACCGCCCTTCTCTCACCTGGAGCGAGCTACCTTATACCACCGTCAGCGTGACCGGGGAGAATAGGAGCGGGGAGATATTCACCGTTCTGACTTTTAACCCTACCGCCGTGCACCACGGAAGAACCGTTAGCTGTACCGTTGTGTATCCCAAAACTAGTCATCGATTGGGAAACTCCGTTATCCTGAATGTATCATGTAAGTGATCCTTCTAAAGTATTGGAGCATGGAGTCTTACAGCATGGAAGCAGGGCCTTGGTCCCAACTTTCCTACATCGGCCAATTTGCCCCATCTACACTCGTTCCACCGGCCTACGTTTGGCCCATATCCATCTAAACCTGTCCTACCCACGTAACTTTCTAAATATTTGTTAGACGTTGCAATAGTACCCGCCTCAACGACCTTCTCCGGCAACTCGTTCCACATACACACCATCCTTTGCGTGAGAATAATTACCGCTCAGATTCCGAAAAAAATCTTTCCTCCTTCACCTTAAACTTATGTCTTCTGTTCTAGATTCCCTGACTGTGAGCAAGAGACTCTGTGTCTAACCAATCTATTCCTCTCGCACCTTTATACGATCAACCCTCATTCTCATACGCTCCAAGACTAGAGTCAAACCCTGCTCAACCACTCAATATAGCTCAAGACCGACGAGTCCTGGCAACATCCTCGTAAAGCTTCTCTGCACCCTTTCCAGCATGATAATATCTTTTCTAAAACATGGTGTCCAAACTGAACACAATATTTCAAATGCGGCCTCAGCAAGGTCTTATACAAATTCAGTATTCAGCGCTCTGTCTGATGTGTCAATAGCGATGTTGACCACACTATCTACCTGTGATGCCACTTTCAAAGACTATGCAAATGTACTTCTTTATCACCCAAACAGTCTTTCCAGGTGAGGCAGAGGTTCACTTACATGCCCTCCAACCTCATCTACTGTATCCGCTGGTCCAGGTATCACGCCTTTACATCGGCGAGACCAAGCGCAGGATCGGCGATCGCTTCTCAAAACATCTCCGCTCTGTCCGTCTCAAGCTACCTGATCTCACGGTGGCTCAGCACTTCAACTCCCCCTCCCATTCCCAATCAGACCTTTCTGTGCTGGGCCTCCTCCATTGTCAGAGTGAGGCCCAGCGCAAATTGGAGGAACAGCACCTCATATTTCGCTTAGGTAGATTACACCCCAGCAGTATGAACATTAACATCTCTAATTTCAGATTGTCCTTGCTTTCTCTCTCCATCACCTCCCCTTCCCCATTCGCCCACTAATCTTATTGTCCCCAACTACATTCTATGCTTGTCCCGCCCCTTCCTCTGACATCAGTCTGAAGAAGGGTCCGACCCAAAACGTCACCCATTCCTTCTCTCCAGAGATGCTGCCTGACCCGCTGAGTTACTCAAGCATTTTATGTCTGCGCTGGTTGTACTCCATTGTGCCTCTGCTCTACAACACTGCCCAGAGCTCCACCGTTCACTGTGTAGATTCTGACCATTTTAGTGCTCCCAAAATGCATTATCCCACATTTATTTGTCTTAAATTCCACCAACTATTCCTCAGCCCACCAGCCCATCCGATCTAGATCATGTTGCAATCTTTGGCAACCATCTTCACTATCTGCAATACCACCCATTTTCGTGTCATCTGCAATCTTGCGAATCATGCCATGCACGTTTTGCTCCGAATCATTGATAATGATGACAAAACAGTAATTGGCCCAGCGCCGAAACCTGAGGCGCACTACTGGTAACAGGTGCAAAATGACCTCCCAACCTCTATACTCAGTGCTCTGACTGATGATACCTAATGTGCCAATAGCATTTTTGTATACAGACACAAAATGCTGGAGTAACTCAGCGGGACTTTCAATCTGAAGAAGGGTCTCTACCCGAAACGTCACCCATTACTTCTCTCCAGAGATGCTGCCTGTCCCGCTGAGTTATTCCAGGTTTTGTTGTGTCCATCTTATATATATATATGTGCGTGTGCGTGTGCGTGTGCGCGTGCGTGTGTGCGTGTGCGTGTGCGTGTGCGTGTGCGTATATATATTTATATATATTTATATTTTAGGGAGCATCTGCCGTTCAATCCTAGATATAAATATATATATTTATAAATATATATATAATGTGGGATAATGCATTTTGGGAGCACTAAAATATATATATATATATTTATATCTAGGATTGAACGGCAGATGCTCCCTAAAATATAAATATATATAATCAAGATAATCATATATATATAGGAGAATCAACAAGCAGAGGACGCAGGTTTGAGGGGAGAGGGGAAAGACAATAAGATCCTGAGCGACCGCTTTGTCACCCAGAGGATGGGGGGGGGGGGGGCATGTGGAACAAGCTGTCAGTGGAGGTAGTTCAGTCAGGTACGATAACAGCATTTGAAATACACGTACAGGGAGATTAGAAGGGAAAGCTTAAAGCGGTATGGGCCACACGCGGGCGGATGGGACTCGCGTAGATGGGACATCCTGGTCGGCTTTTCCAATTTGAACTGATGTACGTGTTTTCGTGCTGTATGACTCTATGGCTCTCTAAACATGTGATGCTGGTGTAGTAACAGCATTTAAAAGACATTGGTGCAGGTGCACGGGTCGGAAGGGTTTTGGTATATTGAGTCATAGAATCATAGTCATCGTGTGACACAATGTGGAAACAGGCCCTTCGGCCCAATTTGCCCACACCGGTCAACATGTTCCAAACTTCCCACACTGTTCCCACCTGCCTGCGTTTGGTCCATATCTCTCCAAACCTGCCCTATCCTTGTACTATCCGAATGTTTCTTAAACGTTGCAATAGCACCTGCCTCAAATACCTCCTCTAGCAGCTCGTTCCACACACCCACCACCCCGTTGTGCGAAAAAGTTACCCCCAGATTCCAATTAAATCGTTTCCCATTCACCTTAAACCTATGTCATCTGGTGCTCGGTTCTCCCACTCTGGGCGAGAGATTCTGTGCAAACTACCTTCCAATTGGGCCAATGGAACTCGTAGATAGGGCATTTTAGTCGGCATTGAGGAGTTGGGCCGAAGAGCCTGTTTCCGTGCTATATGACTCTTTCACTTTAATAAACGTTACCTCCAGCCACAATAGTCCAAGGTCCTCACCCTCATTGTAACCTGTGAATAACGTTATGTTTCTAAGACATGCCAGGGACGCCCATGATCCGGATGACGTTTAAAGAAGCCAACAAGATCATCCTGAATTGTTCCAGCACAGCCAACCCAAGCGTCAACGGGTTCTCTTGGTTTAAGATTTCCCGTGGAGAAGAGACGTATCTAGGGTGGAAAGGTGAAACCATCGCAGTTGAGCAAGCGAGGGAAGAGGAACCCATCTCTTACGGCTGCAGTGCCAGAAATGCCCTGGGGAGCACACGGTCCTCACCCATCCGTATCCCCAGTCTGCGTGAGTAACCGTTGCATCCCCTCTCTCTCCATCCCTCCCCCACCCTGATCGACGTGATAATCCGAGTTATTTACCTTCAGTCTGATTTCATAATGATTAATTCGAATACCCCCACTGTACAACAGATTTTATTGTACAGTGGGTGTTTTGCCAGAGAATATCCTCAGACCCAATACAAGTGGCTGAAGAGATCTCAGCTAGGGGGAAAAAAACAGCTTTTCCAAGATTGATTACCTTTCATACATAAAGGAAAATGGGGTGGTGCATAGATAATCAATAACCAATTACAATCTTAATACAATTCACATGGTTACCAAGAAATGGGTTACAAAACTACAAAAATGAAACTCATCCCCAACTTCGAATAGATGCCCATATAAGTGGTTGTTATTCCAAAAAGAAGCATCCTTTTACGCTATATTTCTCAGACGCACTGTCGTCCTGTCGAGTTTCTCTGTTCGTATCCACTCGTTTACACCTTCTCCACAGCCAACAATGGAACGTTAGAGTCAAATAATCAAATAGTCTATAGCTGTGACTGTGGGCGCGTAAATAGGCCCTTCGGCCCAACTTGCCCACACCGGCCAGCACGTGTCATGTCCAATAGTCCCACCTGCAACGCGTCCCATCTACACAAGTCCCACCTGCCTGAAACTAGTGTATTCACGTTGGGCGTCATGGGCTCCACCTTTCCTTGATCATCGTTGCTGGCTTTGATTTGTTCTTTTTCATACTTTTCATTAATTTGTTCCATGTACCTTTTCCTTTCACTCGTTTTCCCCTCCACTGACTCAGTCTGAAGAAGGGTCTAGACCCGAAAGGTCACCTATTCCTCTTCTTCAGAGATGCTGCCTGGCCCGCTGAGGTACTTCAGCTTTTATGTGTCTATCTTCCGTATTAAACATACGGTCGCAATAAACTCGGTAGGCTCAATTCGGGCATCCCCCACATTTGGTGTTCCCGACGCGGCCTCCGTAGCATCGGCGAGACCATGCATTGACCAGGAGACCGTTGCACCGCACACTCGCGTTCGGATCGCCAACCCTTGCTAGATCTCTCGGTTGTTAACCCTTCCCCTTTGCACATCTACGTTTCTGTCCTGGGCCTGCTCCCGTGCCGGAGTGAGACCACACGCAATCTGGAAGATCAGCACCTCATATTCCACTTGGATAGCTTCCATCGCAAAGGTTGAAATTTCAATGTTTAGGTAACTAACAAATAACGCCCCCCCCCCCCCCCCCTATGCCCCACCTGAATGTGTAGCCCCCCCCCTGTAGCCCTTATTCTGGCGTCTAGTTCAGTTTAGTTTAGAGATACAGCGCGGAAACAGGCCCTTCGGCCCACCGAGTCCGCGCCGATCAGCCACACGAGCACTATCCTACACACCAAGGACAATTTAAGATTTACAGAAGTCAATTAGCCGACAAACCTGCACGTCTTTGAAGTGTGGGAGGAAACACACGCAGTCATTAGTAGAATGTACATATTCCGTACAGTCAGCACCCGTTGTCAGGATGGAACCCAGGTCTCTGGTGCTGTAAGGCAGCAACTCTATCGCTGCGCCACGGAAGATGTGATTAACTTCGGCAATTGACATAATACTTTGTCTTTGTAAGGAATTCATACTGGCCTTTGTTGGTTTTTGTCCCCTATTTACATAATTGATTGCATAGCAGCATAATCAAGGAGCCTGGCTGCTCCCTCTTTCCCCCTCTGCCATCAGGCAAAAGGTGGAGGTGTGAAAATGCACACATCTTCATTCAGGGTCAATTTCTTCCCAGCTGTTATCATGACACTGACTCATCCTATACATCCAAAGAGTAATCCTGATCTACCATCTACGTCATTGGTAGCCCTTGAACGATCTTTTTCGGACTTTGATGGCTTTTCCTTGCACTAAATGTTATTCTCGTATCATGTATCTACGCACTGTAAATGGCATGATTGTAAACATGTACTTCCTTTCTGCTGACTGTTTAGCACGCAACAAATGCCCCAGTTCCCGTGACAATAAATTAAACTAAACTATGATGCTGTGTGCATCAGGAGCAACAGTCAAAACTGGGGAAGGGTGAGATTGGAGGATTTTTGTCAGCGAGAAAGTGGAGGTGTGTACATGCGTGGAACAGATTGAACGTCCGTGATAGACTTGATAGAAATGGCGTAATGGCTATTCGGAAGTGTGCCTGACTGTGTGTGTAGACTTTGTGCGTTCTTCCTGTGACCGCGTATGTTTCACCGAGGGTGCTCCGTTTTCTTCCCACATATCAAAGACGTAAGTTAATTGGCTTCTGGTAATTGTCTCTTGTGTGTTGGCTGCGAAAGTGAAATAGCATTGAACTAGTGTACGGCCGATCGATGTGGATCCGAAGGGTGGATCCGAATGTCCTGATTCCATGCTCTTTCGGTAAACTAAACCAAACTAAACTAAACTAAACTAAACTAAACTAAACTAAACTCAACTCAACTCAACTCAACTCAACTCAACTCAACTCAACTCAACTAAACTAAGCTAAATTAAATTGAACTGAACTGAACTGAAATAATCTAAACTCAACTCAACTCAACTCAACTCAACTCAACTCAACTCAACTCAACTCAGGGAGACAAGGAGCTGCACATGCTGGAAAAGTGAAGAAATTGCAAAGTGCTGGAGTAAATTAGTGGGATGGCAGCATCTGCGGATAGAATGGATAGACGGAGTTTTTGATCGGGATCTTGTACAACTATTACATAACGTCCTAACTTCTACGCTCAATTCTTGAGCGACGAAGACTAGTGTGCCAAACGCTTTCTTCACTACCTTGTCGACATGTGTCACCGCTTTCAAGGAGTCTTGGACCCCCGAGTCTCCCTGTTCAACAATATTTTGCTTTGGCCCGTCCCTCCTCTCTTCCAGAGCCCCCCCCTCCCCACAACCCCCAAAGGCAGTCTGAAGAATTGACAATCCAAGTCCTCCACGGATGTGGCGTGACCCGCTGTTACTGCAGCACATTTTCCTCTTTCCATTGTCAGGTTAGACAGGTTAGATGCCGTCTGCATAAAGAAGAAATAGTCTACTGCCGTTGGTTAGAACTGGGGAAGGGAGAGATGGGAGATTTTCTGTCGGAGAGAAAGTGGGGGAGTGTTGATGAGAGGGAATATCTGTGATAGAATGGGTCGAACGTATTCACTGGAAAGATGAGAGGGGTTCTTATAGTAACATGTAAAATTCTTAAGGGATTGGACAGGCTACATGCAGGGAAAAATGTTCCCCATGTTGGGGGAGTCCAGAACCAGTGATCACCGTTTATGAATAAGGGGTAGGCCATTTATGACTGAGTTGAGGGAAAAACCTTTTCACGCAGAGAGTTGTGAATCAGTGGAATTATCTCCCTTAGAAGGCAGTGGAAGTCAATTCAGTGGATATATTCAGGAGAGAGTTGAATATAGCTCTTACGGTTAACGGAATCAAGGGATATGGTGATAAAGCAGGAACGGGGTACCGATTCAGGATGATCACCCATGATCATATTGAATGACGGTACTGGCTCGAAAGGCCGAATAGTCTACTCCTGCACCTATTTTCTATGTTGTTATGTTTCTAAAAGGCGCAATCGGCATAATGGTACTGACTAACTGTGTGGAGTTTGCACGTTCTCCCTGTTACCAAGTATGTTTATTTCGGGCGCTCCGGTGTGCTCACACATATCAAAGAATGACATCCACGAAGTGCGTCCGACCCTCATTTCAATTCCCGGAGTGACTCTGTCCGATTACTGACCCTCGGACTTATTGACTTTATCTTGGACTAAACGAAGAATGAGAGGGGATCTTATAGAAACATATAAAATTCCCAAGGGATTGGACAGGCTAGATGCAGGAAAATGTTCCTGATGTTGGGGGAGTCCAGAGCCAGGGGTCACAGTTTTAGAATAAGGGGTAGGCCATTTAGGACTGAGATGAGGAAAAACGTTTTCACCCAGAGAGTTGTGAATCTGTGGAAATCTCTGCCGCAGAAGGCAATAGATGCCTTCACTGGATGTTTTCAAGCGAGAGTTAGATTTAGATTTAGAGTTACATTAGAGTTAGATTTTTAGTTAGAGTTAGATTTAGCTCGTAGGGCTAACGGTATCAAGGGATATGCGGAGAAAGCAGGAACGGGGTACTGATTTTGGATAATGAACCATGATCATATTGAAAGCCGGTGCTAGCTCGAAGGGCCGAATGGCCTACCACTTCACCTATTTTCTATGTTCCTATGTTTCTGTATTATTCACGTTACTCCCATCATTGTGTATCAGTACACTGTGGATGGCTCGATTGCAATCGTATATTGGCTTTCCGCTGACTGGTTAGCGCGCACCAACAGCTTTTCACTGTACCTCGGTACTCGTGGCAATAAACTAAACTAACAGTGGGCTGGGATAAATTGGAGATATGATGGAGGTGTTTAGCATTTGTTATCGTGCGCTAACTGGTCGCAGCATCCTTTATTTCGTAGATTATAGTAGCATAGGTGGTGAGAGCAAGTACTGAGGGGGGTTGTTCTGGGACACCAGAACCAATTGTTGAGCGTCCCGAGGTGCCCTGGGTCTAATTCAACGAAACACCATTGATAACCCCAATGATACAATTGCATCTGCAGGATTAGATTTTTGTAATAGCTGATTAATATGTAGGTAGCTGTTCTTTGCATGCTTATTTTTATTTATTTATTATTAGATGGTATATTTAGTTAGCTAGTTGGATAATACTTTGGTTTTTGGCTTGGTTTTATTAGTTGGGCGCTTATCCTGGAGTTATAGCAAAAGTACTTTGTGTTTCATGTTACACGAGAGCAAGTGGACCTGTTGGGCCCAAACCACTCCTGCATTGGTGCAGCACCCTCTCCTCCCCTTCCCTCTCCCCCCTTCGCCCCTCCCCTTCGCACTCCATCCCTCCCCCCTCCCTCCCCTCCCCCTCACTCCCCTCCCCTACCCCTCCCCCCTCACTCCCCTCCCACTCTTCTCCCCTCCACCCTTCCTCTCCTTCCCCTCCCCTCCCCCTACGCCCCTCCCTCCCTTCCCCCCCTTCCACCCTTCCCCTCCCTTTCCCCTCCCCCACTCAATCCCCTCAACTCCCCCTTATCCTCCCTCCTCCCCCTCCCTCTCTCCCCTCCTTCCACACCCTCCCTCCGCCCTCCACCCCCCTCTCTCCCTCCCTCCCTTCCTCCCTCCTCCCCTCCCTCCCTTCCTCCTTCCTCCCCACCCTCCCTCCCTCCCTCCTTCCCTCCCTCCCTCCCTCCCTCCCTCCCTCCCTCCCTCCCTCCCTCCCTCCCTCCCTCCCTCCCTCCCTCCCTCCCTCCCTCCCTCCCTCCCTCCCTCCCTCCCTCCCTCCCTCCATCCCCCTCCCTCCCCCTCTCCCTCCCTCCCTCCCTCCCTCCCTCTCTCCCTCCCTCCCGAGGAGATAGATTTAAACTTTAAAACGTGAATAACTTAAAAAATGTAACACCGATTTCAATGAAACTTCTTCCATTAGCAGCAAAGGGGTGACATTGACCAATGTGGGCATAAAATTGTCGTTTTATGTTACACCAGAGCAAGTGGACCTGTTGGGCCCAAACCTGCATTGGCGCAGCACCCTCTCCTCCCCCTCTCCTCTCCCCCCTTCACCCCTCCCCCTTCCCTCCCCCCCCTCCCTCCCCTCCCGTGTACTATCGTTTACTATTTTGGCTGTAGTTCAGGAAGAAACAAAGAAATAAACGAGAGTTTTAGTACATAGATGTTATATGTTATGTTATACCACGTGGGATTTCTCCAATATCTTCGGTTACCTCCCACACTCCAAAGACGTACAGATATTTAGGTTCATTGGCTTGGTGTATGTGTAAATTGTCCCTAGTGTGTGTAGGATAGTGTTATTGTGCGGGAATCGCTGGTGGTCGCGGACTGGGTGGGCCGAAAGGCCTGTTTCCGCGCTGTATCTAAAGTAAACTAAACTAATTGTAATTTAACTCAATTCCGATTGTTGCTCTTGTCACCCCGTGTCTTACAGAAGAAGCAGTCATTCTTTCCGACTCTCAATGCACCAAGTTTCCCACCAACGTCACCTGCCGCTGCATGGTGCAATTCAACCTCCAGGTCGATGTCACCTGGGGTTTCCTGGGGCGGACGGTCGGGGGGACGAAGACGGAGGGGGACATCCGGACGGAGTCCGTGCGCGAAGGGTCGCTGGTGACCAACACGCTGGTCGTCTTCGGGGAGCACCGAGTGATGGACGCGGTGAACTGCTCGGTATCCAACCCCCGTGGCATGCCACCATCGCGGGCGGAATTGAAGGTCGAGCCGGAAATCGAGAAGAGAGAGGGTAAGGGCCGGGGTTTTCTCGTCACGTTTGCGCGACACGTTTGATAACGTTTCGTTAAAGGCCTGCGGCCAGCTCACTCCTCTGGAGACCCGGGTTAGATCCCCACCTCCGCCGCTGTGTCTGTTTGTTTGTGTGGTATTTATCCGTTCTCCATATGACCGCCTAGGTCCCCCTTCCACGCCCCGGGGTACAGACCAATGGCACAAAATGACACCGATCTCAATCAGCAACCAGCAGCAGTCAGCAGCAAGTAGCAGCAATCAGCAGCAAGCAGCAGAAACAGCAGCAGCAGCAGCACCAAGCTGTGTTGCTTGGGAAGTAGTGTGTGGGGATTGTGTGGGGATAGTAAGGAGTAAGACCTGTGTGATCTCCCGGACAAATTTCGATCGCCTAGCTTGGGGTCGGAGAGGAATTTCCCGGATTTTTTTTCTCCCAAATTGGCCTGGTTTTTTTATCCGGTTTTTCACCTCTCCCAGGCGATCACTCAGTTCATTGGGGTGGGCGGTTGGAGCGGTTGGAGCAGCGACCGGGCGGTAGGTTTAGTAACCGAGCACGGGGCTTTGTTTGGGGAGTATGAGTGCCAGGGCAGTTTTTTGTTCTGGGTGTCGGATGTGGGGAATCTGGGAGTCTGATAGTCTTCCAGACATCCACATCTGCGCCAGGTGTGACGAGATGGGGCTCCTAAGGGACCGTGTTAGGAACCTGGAGCGGCAGATTGATGACCTCCGTCTGATCAGGGAGAGTGAGGAGGTTATAGATAAGAGTTACAGAGAGGTGGTCACTCCTAGACCACGGGAGGTAGACAAGTGGGTCACAGTTACGGGGGGGGGGCAAGGAGCAGAGGCAGGGACTAGGGAGTACCCCGGTGGCTGTACCCCTTGGAAATAAGTACTCCTGTTTAAGTACTGTTGGGGGGGACAGCCTACCTGGGGGCAGCGACGGTGCCCGGGCCTCTGGCAAGGAGTCCGGCCCTGTTGCTCAGAAGGGTAGGGAAAGGAAGAGGAGAGCGATAGTAATAGGGGACTCTATAGTGAGGGGGTCAGATAGGCGTTTCTGTGGACGCAGTCGGGAGACCCGGATGGTGGTTTGCCTCCCTGGTGCCGGTGTCCGGGATGTGTCTGAGCGTGTCCAGGATATCCTGAAAGGGGAGGGAGAGGAGCCAGAGGTCCTGGTACATATAGGTACCAACAATATAGGTAGGATAAGGGAAGAGGTCCTGAAAGGAGAATTTAGGGGGCTAGGAAGAGAGTTAAAAAAAAAGGACTTCCAAAGCAATAATCTCAGGCTTACTGCCTGTGCCACGCGATAGTGAGAATAGGAATGGAGTGAGGTGGAGGATAAATACGTGGCTGAGGAACTGGTGCAGGGAGCAGGGTTTCAATTTTCTGGATCATTGGGACCTCTTCTGGGGGAAGTATGACCTGTACAAAAAGGACGGGTTGCATCTGAACCTGAGGGGAACCAATATCCTGGCGGGGAGATTTGCTAAAATAATTGCGGAGACTTTAAACTAGTACGGTTGGGGGGAGGGACTCAAACACAGATAGCTAACAGGCAATGTGTGAGGCAGGAGGCAGAAAAGGGAAACACTCAGACCCAATATGTAGGAGAGAAAGAAGGGAAAAGAAATAAACTGAGAATAAGAAATGATGGGTCCCTTAAATTCTCCATCGGGCTTTCTCCATCGCTGCTCCCACCCTATGGAACTCACTACCCCAAACCGTTAGAGACTCCCCCACACTCACCACATTCAAAACATCGCTGAAGTCTCACCTGTTCAGTACTGCCTTCAACCACTGAAGGTCACCTCACCTTCTGTCTCCTTTCTCTGTTCATTTATTTATTTACTTATTTATCTATTTATTCATTTCCCCTATGTTCTCAAAATCTCTGTAAAGCGTCTTTGAGTATATGAAAGGCGCTATATAAATAAAATGTATTATTATTATTATTATTAAATGTGTATATTTTAATGCTAGGAGCATTGTAAGAAAGGTGGATGAGCTTAGAGCCTGGATTGACATCTGGAAGTATGATGTTGTGGCGATCAGTGAAACATGGTTGCAGGAGGGTTGCGATTGGCAATTAAATATTCCAGGATTTCATTGTTTCAGATGTGATAGAATCGGAGGGGCAAGAGGTGGGGGTGTTGCATTGCTTGTCAGGGAGGATATCACAGCAGTGCTTTGGCAGGACAGACTAGAAGGCTCGATTAGGGAGGCTGTTTGGGTGGAACTCAGAAATGAGAAAGGTTTAGCAACACTTATAGGGGTGTATTATAGACCGCCAAATAGGGAACGAGAATTGGAAGAGCAAATATGTAAGGAGATAGCAGATATTAGTAGTAAGCACAGAGTAGTGATTGTGGGTGATTTCAATTTTCCGTATATAGACTGGGAATCACATTCTGTTAAAGGGCTGGATGGTTTGGAGTTTGTAAAATGTGTGCAGGATAGTTTTTTGCAGCAATACGTAGAGGTGCCTCCCAGAGAAGGGGCAGTGTTGGACCTCCTGTTAGGAAATGAGATGGGTCAGGTGACGGAGGTATGTGTTGAGGAGCACTTTGGGTCTAGTGATCACAATGCCATTAGTTTCAATATCATTATGGAGAAGGTCAAATCTGGACCAAGGGTTGAGATTTTGGATTGGAGAAAGGCTAATTTTGAGGAGATGAGAAAGGATTTAAAAGGAGTGAAATGGAAATTTTTGTTTTATGAAAAGGATATAATAGAGAAATGGAGGATATTTAAAGGTGAAATTTTGAGAGTACAGAGTCTTTATGTCCCTGTTCGGTGGAAAGGAAAGAATAATAATTTGAAAGAGCCGTGGTTTTCCAGGGAAATTGGACACTTGGTTCGGAAAAAGAGGGAGATATACAATAAATATAAGCGGCAGGGAGTAAATGAGGTTCCAGAGGAATATAAAGAATGTAAAAGGAATCTTAAGAAGGAAATTAGAAAACCGAAAAAAAGATATGAGGCTGCTTTGGCAAGTAATGTAAAAGTAAACCCCAAGATATGTCAATAGCAAAAGGATAGTGAGGGATAAAATTGGTCCATTAGAGAGTCAGAGTGGACAGCTATGTGCTGAGCCGGAAGAAATGGGGGAGATATTAAACAATTTCTTTTCTTCGGTATTTACCGAGGAGAAGGATATTGAATTATGTGAGGTAAGCGAAACAAGTAGAGTAGTGATGGGAATTAGGAGGATTAAAGAAGAGGAGGTACGGACACTTTTGAAAAATATAAAAGTGGATAAGTCTCCAGGTCCTGATAGGATATTCCCTAGGACATTGAGGGAAGTTAGTGCAGAAATAGCAGGGGCTATGACGGAAATATTTCAAACGTCATTGGAAACGGGGATGGTGCCGGAAGATTGGCGCATTGCGCATGTTGTGCCTTTGTTTAAAAAAGGCTCTAAAAGTAAACCTAGCAATTATAGACCTATTAGTTTGACGTCTGTGGTGGGAAAATTAATGGAAAAGATACTTAGGGACAATATATATAATTATTTGGATAATCAAGGCCTGATTAGAAACAGTCAACATGGATTTGTGCCTGGAAGGTCATGCTTGACTAATCTTCTTGAATTTTTTGAAGAGGTTACCAGGGAAATTGATAAGGGCAAGGCTGTGGATGTTGTCTATATGGACTTCAGTAAGGCATTTGACAAGGTTCCACATGGAAGGTTGATTAAGAAGGTTAAATCGTTGGGTATTAATAGTGAGGTTGCAAGATGGATTCAACAATGGCTGAATGGGAGATACCAGAGGGTAACGGTTGACAATTGTATGTCAGGTTGGAGGCCAGTGTCTAGTGGAGTACCCCAAGGATCTGTGTTGGTTCCACTGTTGTTTGTCATTTACATTAATGATCTGGATGATGGTGTGGCAAATTGGATTAGTAAATATGCAGATGATATTAAGATAGGTGGTGTAGTTGATAGTGAGGTAGATTTTCAAAGTCTACAGAGAGACTTGGGCCTTTTGGAAGGGTGGGCTGAAAGATGGCAGATGGAGTTTATTGCTGCTAAGTGTGAGGTGCTGCATTTTGGTAGGACAAATCAAAATAGGACGTACAGGGTAAATGGTAGGGAATTGAGGAATGCAGTGGAACAGAGGGATCTGGGAATAACTGTGCATTGTTCCCTGAAGGTGGAATCTCATGTGGATAGGGTGGTGAAGAAGGCGTTTGGTATGCTTGCCTTTATAAATCAGAGCATCGAGTATAGAAGTTGGGATGTAATGTTAAAATCGTACAGGGCATTGGTGAGGCCGAATCTGGAGTATGGTGTGCAGTTCTGGTCGCCAAATTATAGGAAGGATGTCGACAAAATGGAGAGGGTACAGAGGAGATTTACTAGAATGTTGCCTGGGTTTCAGCACTTAGGCTACAGAGAGAGGTTGAACAGGTTGGGTCTTTATTCTTTGGAGCGTAGAAGGTTGAGGGGGGACTTGATAGAGGTTTTTTAAATTTTGAGAGGGACGGACAGAGTTGACGTGGGTAGGCTTTTCCCTTTGAGAGTGGGGAAGATTCCAACAAGGGGACATAGCTTCAGAATTGAGGGACAAATGTTTAGGGGTAACATGAGGGGGAACTTCTTTACTCAGAGGGTGGTGGCTGTGTGGAATAGGCTTCCGGTGGAAGTGGTGGAGGCAGGCTCGATTTTATTATTTAAGAGTAAATTGGATAGGTATATGGATAGGAGGGGATTAGAGGGTTATGGTCTGAGTGCAGGTAGATGAGACTAGGTCAGGGAGAATGGTCGGCGTGGACTGGTAGGGCCGGACAGGCCTGTTTCCATGCTGTAGTTGTTATATGTTATATGGTTAATTCGCTGATGTTCATTGTCCACAAGTGCGCGGATGGGCGAAATACTCCTAAGGATTATTTGGAGATTGAGGTGTTGGTGGGGAGTAGATGGTTCATCCAGGGCCGTAAGAAATTGCAACGAATTATGGACGCAGCCCAGGCCATCACACAAATCATCATCCCTTCTATTGATTCCATTTACACCTCACGCTGCCTCGGCAAGGCCAGCAACATAATCAAGGACGAGTCGCACCTGGCCACCCCCTCTTCGCTCCTCTCCCATCAAGAAAAGGGATAGAAGTGTGAAAACGCACACCACCAGATTCAGGGACAGTTTCTTCCCAGCTGCTGTCAGGTAAATGAATCATCCTACGACAACCAGAGAGCGTGCTGAACTGCTATCAACGTTTTTGATGCCCCTCGGACTATCCTTGAGCGGACATTGTTAGCATTACCTTGGATTAAATGTTATGCCCTTATCGTACATGGTGTACATGGTTCGATTGTTAGCATGTATTGTTTATCTGCTGACTCGTTACCGCGCAACAAAAATGTTTTCCACTGTCCCTCGGTACACGTGACAATAAACTAAACTGAGTTGGGAATGCGTGTGAGAAGATGTTAGAGAAATATGAAGGTGACGGGCAGCTTACCGAGACCTATCGCTAAACGCGAGAGGCCAAGTGTCAAAGATGAACTCAGAAAGCTGGAGTAACTGAGCAGGTCAGGCAGCATCTCTGGAGAAAAGAAATAGGTGGCCTTTCCGATCGAAACAGTTATTTAGACTTCAGACAGTGTGAATGCGGGACCCTTACGAGGCCAGATGGTCACAGCGATATCCAGCATAGACATAGTGTCATCGGACCATCGAGTCCGTGCCAACCTTCATCTATCCATTGATGATAATCGGCCGTTTTGTTTAAACCCCTGGCGTTCCCGTTAATTTCCTCCCGCATAATGACAGCGGCGAGCTATTGGGACGTGGGGAGGGAACCGGGTGTTTGAATCGATCCCCGGTCCCTGGCGACGTGAGGCAAAGGGATTCTTCCTTACGGCGAAAATAAATGACTGAACTCCGTGAAAAATCAAACAGGATTCAGAAAATGCAGCGCGCATTTGAGGCGTAGAACAGTTCAACGAAGGAACAGGCCCTTGGGTCCGCAATATCCGTGAGGAATGTGATGCCTGCACGCGATCTTTATCCATTCACTCCCTGCGCATCCATTTACCGATCTAAGAACCTCTTAAACGTTACTATCGTGTCTCCCACTACCGCCAACCCACGGCAGTACGTTCCATAGAAACATAGAAACATAGGAAATAGGTGCAGGAGTAGGTCATTCGGCCCGTCGAGCCAGCACTGCCACTCAATGTGATCATGGCTGATCATCCAAAATCAAAATCGGCGGCACGGTAGCGCAGCGGTAGAGTTGCTGCTTTACAGCGAATGCAGCGCCGGAGACTCAGGTTCGATCCTGACTACGGGTGCTGCACTGTAAGGAGTTTTGTACGTTCTCCCCGTGACCTGCGTGGGTTTTCCCCGAGATCTTCGGTTTCCTCCCACACTCCAAAGACGTACAGGTTTGTAGGTTAATTGGCTGGGTAAATGTGAAAAATTGTCCCCAGTGGGTGTAGGATAGTGTTAATGTACGGGGATCGCTGGGCGGCACGGACTTGGAGGGCCGAAAAGGCCTGTTTCCGGCTGTATATATATGATATGATATGATATGATATGATGATTAACCCGCTTCTGCTTTCTCCCTATATCCCTTGATTCCGTTAGCCCTAAGAGCTATATCTAACTCAGTTCCATTACTCTCTGAGCCATCGAGGTACACAGCACGGGGAAAGGCCCTTCGGCCCAAATCGCCCATGCGACCAAGATGCTGCAATCTAAGCTGATGCCCTCTGCCCTTATGTGGGCCACATGCCTCCAAACCTTTCCAATCCACGTACCAGCTCAAATGTCTTTTAAATCGTGTTATAGTGTCGACCTCAACGACCTTATCTGGCAGATTGTCCCATATGCCCACCACCCACTGTCCGAAAACGGTGCCCCAAAATCTTTCCCCCCCTTTATTTTAAACACACCTTGGGTTAAACCCGCCCAGATAAAAAGGTCTGAATTTCTACTCTATAGAAACTACAGCGTGGCTACAGGCCATTCGGCCCAACTTGTCCACAACAGCCAACATGTCCCATGCACGTTAGTCCAACCTGCCTGCGTTTGGCCCATATCCCACTAAAATCGTCCCATCCATGTTCATGTCTAAATGTTTCTTAAAAGTTGTGATAGTACCTGCCCCAAATACCTCGTCCGGCAGCTTGTTCCATACCCTCTCCAGCCTTCGCAAGAAAAGGTCCCCCACTCCCCTTAGTTTCTATTTCCCCGGGTGGCGCTGCCGCAGAGTTGGTGCCTTGCAGCGCTTGCAGCGCCGGAGACCCGGGTTCGATCCCGACTAAGGGCGCAGTCTGTACGGAGTCTGTGGTTTCTCCCAGTGACCGCGTGAATTTCTCAGAGATCTTCGGTTTCCTCCCATACTCCAAAGACGTGCAGGTTTGTAGATAAATTGGGTTGGTAAATGTAACAAATGTCCCTAATGTGTGCAGGATAGTGTAAGTGTGCGGGGATCAATGGTCGGCGCGGACCAGGTGGGCCGAAGGGCTTGTTTCCGCAATGTATCTCTGAACTAAACTAAACTAAACTATTAGGTTTCCCCCACCCCATCGATGCATAAATATTTAAAACGTTTTTCGCCCTCTCTCTATGACCATCGGCAAGTGCCTCCTTACCCAGTTGAATGGTCAACTGCCCAAGGTTGATCCACACATGAATGGGATCGAGGGAGCGTGTTACTTTGCTGAGGTCGTTGCCAACAGAGAGCATATACTTTAGACTTTGGGATAAAGCGTGGAATTAGGCCCTTCGGCCAAACGAGTCAGTGCCTACCAGCCATCAGCCAATTAGGAATATCTAACTACTCATTAGAGAGAATATACTTTTTTTTACCGAAGCCAATTAATCTACAAACCTATACGTCTTTGTGTTGTGTGAGGAAACCGGAGCACCCGGAGAAAATCTCAGAGGGAGAACGTAGACACTCCGTACCGACAGCACCCGTAGTCAGGATCGAAGCCGGGACTCTGGCGCTGCAATGCAGCAACTCTACCGCTGCGCCACTGTGCCGTCCAGAAGCCTTTGATCTAATGGTTGTCTCTTCTGCACCAGCCCTTTTCCTGTGGTGGAGCAAGTGGAAGAATGTCTCACTCATTTCATTGGGTGCCGCAGGAGGTGCATTGCTTCTAATCGTCGTGTTGGTCGTGACTTGTTCGTTGGTGAAGAGACGGCGGAGAGCTGGCAGGTCAGTACTGGGACTCCTGGGCAAATAACGTTGCCTTGAAGTTCATTATCGTCATACGATCATAAGTGATAGGAGCAGAATTAGGCCATTCGGTCCATCAAGTCTACTCCGCCATTCAATCATGGCTGGTCTATCTCCACCCCCCAACCCCATTCTCCTGCCTTCTCCCCATAACTTCAGACACCTCTACTGATCACGAATCTATCCATCTCTGCTTTAAAAATATTCACACCCTTCTGTGGTAAGGAATTCTCCCAGATTCACCACCCTCTGACTAAAGACATTTCTCCTCATATCCTTGCAAAAAGAACGTCCTTTAATTCTGAGGTTATGACCTCTAGTTCACGACTCTCCCAGTCATGAAACCATACTCTCCACATTCACTCTACCCAAGCTATTCACTCTTCTGTATATTTCAATGAGATCCCGCC
Source organism: Rhinoraja longicauda (assembly GCF_053455715.1). Taxonomy (NCBI): domain Eukaryota; kingdom Metazoa; phylum Chordata; class Chondrichthyes; order Rajiformes; family Arhynchobatidae; genus Rhinoraja; species Rhinoraja longicauda. Next base: position 3,481,524 of record NC_135991.1, read on the forward strand.
TCATTCTTCTAAACTCCAGCGAGTGCAGGCCCAGTTCCAACAACGCTCATCGTAGGTTAATCTGCTCATTCCTTGAATCATTCTTGTAAAAGTCTTCTGGACCCTCTCCAGAGCCAACATATTTTTTCCTCGGTGCCCAAAATTGCTCTCTATATTCCAAATTGGCCTTACCAGCGCCTTATAGATCCTTATCATTACATCCCTATTTTTGTATACAGGCCCTCTTGAAAGGAATGCGAGCAACGAGTTTGTTTTCTTTACTACTGATTCGTTTTACAGATTAACTTTTTGGAAATCCTGCACCAAGTCCCTTTGCATCTCCGATTTCTGAATTCTCTACCCATTTGGAAAATAGCCTCGCCTTTATTCCTGCTCCCAAAATACACGACTCTCCACGTTTTTGCACTATATTCTATCTGACACATCTCTGCGCACTCTCTCAACCTGTCCAAGTCCTTCTACAGAGTTTCTGGTTTCTCTACACCACCTGCCCCTGCACCATCCGCAAATGTACCCACAAAGCCTTCAATCCCCAAGTCCAAATCATTAATATACAACTGTATTCGTTCTTATTGATTTATTATTGCCTCAAGGACTGATATACAGTGAAAACATTTGGTTGCGTGCTACCCAGTCAAAACAAAAACGATACCTGAGTGCAATCAATACATATACAACTACAAAAGTTAGTGTGAAGAGAAAACATATACATTTATATTTACGAAGGGCGGTAGGTGTATGGAACGAGCTTCAGAAGGAGGTAATCGAGGCAGACCCTGTCACGGCAGTTAAGACCCATTTAGACTGATACTTGGATTGGATAGGTTTACAGGGCTATGGGCCACACACAGGCAGGCGGGACTAGTGTCGATGGGGTGTGTTGGTCGGCGTGAGAAAGTTGGACCGAAGGGCCCTTTCCCACGCTGTATGACTCAATGACTAACAAGATTGCAAAACATAGCGTTACCCTGGGATGTGCGAATGAAGCAAGTCCATAGCCTCCTGAAAGTAACAACCCATGTAGGTAGAGTGGTAAATAAGGCGCGTGGTACACATACAATAATCGGTGGGGACGTTGAGTGCAAAGTTCAGGAGGTCATGTTGCAGTTTTTATAGAACTTTAGTTAGGTTGCATTTGGAGTGTTCTGTGCAGTTCAAGTCGCCACGTTGTAGAAAGGGCGTGCAGGCGTTGGAGAGGATGCAGAAGAGGTTTACCAGAATGCTGTTTGGATTAGAGAGCATCAGCTATGAGAGGCGCTCGGACAAACTTGGATTATTTTGTTTCTGGAACGTCGGGGGCTGAGGGGAGACATGGAGTGATATATATATATAACATTATGGGAGGTACAGGTAATGTAGACAGAAAGTTTTTTCCCACATTGGAAATATATCAGAATAGCGGGTACAGCTTTAACATGAGAGGGGAAAGTTGAAAAGAGAATGGCGGGTACTTGGAACGCATGCTAGGGATGGTAGTGGAAGCGAATAAGACTGTTGCTGTTAACAATTTTTTTTACACGGGCCCATAGATATGCAGTGAATGGAGGGATATGTTCATTGTTAGAGTCATAGATTCATAGAAGCGTGGAAGCAGGCCCTTCCGCCCAACGTGCCCACACCGGCCAAAATGTCCCAGCTACATTAGTCCCATCCATGAACGTGTCCAACTGTTTCTTAAATGTTCGGATAATCCCCGACTCAACTACCTCCTCTGCAGCTTGTTCCATTCCCCCAACACATTTTGTGTGTAAAAGATACCTCTCCGATTCCTATTAAATATTTTCCCCTTCACGTTCAACCTACTATGTCTTCTTGTCCTCGATTCGCCTACTCAAGGCAAGCGACTCTGTGCACCTACCGAATCTATGCCTATCATGATATTGGTTTATTATTATCACGTGTGTCGGGTTACAGTGAAGAAAGGTTTGCTTGCGTGCTATCAAGTCAAGTCAAGCAATGAAAACATATACAATAAAGCTGGTAGTGCAGAGAGAAAAATACCCGAGGGCAGATATACCGTAATTGAGCGCGTCTTTTTACGTTATCTCTAAAACCTTAGCAGGCAGACATCTGCATAAAATCAGAATCAGAATAGCCTTTATTGTCATCCAAAAAAACAACTCTTTCGGTCAGAGGACAAAGTGATAGTGATGGAGGCATAGTGTCATACAGTGTGATAACTGCCCAATTGCCCACACCGACCAACATATTCCTTCTATACTCGTCCCACCTGGCTGCGTTTGTCCCATATCCTCTCCTGCCCTATCCATGTACCCGTCTAAATGCTTCTTAAACGTTGTCTAAACCTGTCTAAACCTATCTAAACTCACTCCCCTCCCCCCATCAGGCAGTTCGTTCCGTATACCCGCCAACCTTTGTGTGAAAACATTACCACCGAAGGCGGTGGAGGCTGTCAATTAATATTTTTAAGGCAGAGATAGACAGATTCTTGATTGGTACGGGTATCAGGGGTTATGGGGAGAAGGCAGGAGAATATTGTTGAGAGGGAAAGATGGATCAGCCGTGATTGAATGGCGGAGTCGACTTGATGGGCCGAATTGCCAAATTCTGCTCCTATCACTTCTGAATATGACATTACAAACATTCCAAATGTGCTTCTTTTTAGATGTTACAGCGTTTCATGAAACATTTTATGAGATTGCAGGTTTTTAACGGGATCGCGGGACTGAGAACCTCGGTGAGGTGAAAGGAAACGGGAAACGGGCTCCGGTAGTATTGAAGGGAGTGCGGAAGTTATGCTTCCGATGAAAGGAAGAAAGAAGCTTCAAACCTCACGGTGCACCGAGCGTCCAACTGTTGTAATTTCTGAATGGATGCGTAGCGGTTTATTGGGGATATCGCGCATTGTTCTGTGAGCGTCAAAGGCCTGACTTTGGATGACGCTTTAGGAACAATATATTGAAGGCAAATTCAATGCCAGTATTTATAAAAAGAGGACTGGAATACAAATAAATAGAGATGCAATGCTGAGACTCTACAAGGCGCTGGTCAGGTCGCATTTGGAGTACTGTGAGCCAATCTGGGCCGCATATATGAGAAGTCAGTGGATATTTTAAAGGCAGAGATAGACAAATTCTTGATTAGAACGGGTGTCAAAGATTATGGGGAGAAGGCAGGAAAATGGGATTGGGAGGCAGAGATCAGCCACGATTGAATGGCGGAGTAGACTCGATGGGCCGAACGGCCTAATTCTACTATAGCATGTGTTATGTTCAGCACGGCATAAAGATAAAGTACACTCACACGTTCGTTGACTGAATCGCGCCAGCCTTTTATTAACCCAGCATTCTCGGCTAATAAGGAACACCCACTCATTAACATGGAACATGAATATGCATGAATACATTACACGGCTATCCCTTTTCTAAAGTATTAAATCCAAGTACTCAGTTACAATTTTGGTGTTGTGAAACTTGATTTACACCAATACTTTTACCATATTTACAAAATTTCAAATGATAAACATACCACATTTATTTTACATATTCACACATTTTCGTTTTACTTGTGGAGTGAGTTGTCTAACTTACAAATGTAACCTAATTACTGGTTTGAGGTTCCAGCCTGATCGTCTAACAGTAACAGGTGCAACAGCAGTAACAGATGTACGTGTAGACTAAACTGTTAGCTTGTTTGGCTCTATTTTAGTACACTGACCTTGACTAGACAAGTCTGTTTATGTGTACTAACTGGATTTTGTGTATCAACCACAATAATCTTTTCTAACTCACTTTCAGGCATTAGGAATTCATGCTCAGTTTTTGCATTCATCTTTGGCTGGAATCATTTGATGCACATGAACACTTTTGATCTTGTCTCCAACATCCACTAAGTATCTTTTTGTTCCACACACTTCCATTATTTCCCCAACATCTCATTTGTCTCGACTGGACTTGTTGGGAGGACTGAGAACACGAACTTGCTCATCTGGCTTGAAGTTCCTCTCCTTTTTGAGGAAGTCAAAGTGACGTTTTTGACTTAACTGTTTTTTCTCAACTCTCGAGGCCAAATTGGGTTGAACTAGACTTAGGCGTATTCTTAGCCTTCTCTTCATCAACAGTTCTGCAGGTGAATAACCCGTAGTTGTGTATGGTGTGGTTCTGTACTTCAGCAAGAAACTAGCCAAACGATGTTTCATGCTGAGATTTGAACTACCCTGCAAAACCTGTTTCTTGAGAGCCTCTTTGACTACTCTAACAGACCTTTCCGCCGCCCCATTGGAGGCTGGATGGTATGGAGGAACAAGTGTGCGTTTTACCCCGTTACGCTGCATGAACTCTTTGAACTGTTCTGAACGAAACTGAGGTCCGTTATCAGAAACAAGTTCTTCTGGTAAACCATGACATGCAAAAATTGATCTCAACTCATCTATGGTAGGCTCAGCAGTAGTGCTTGATCCCATATGCTTAGCCTCAATCCATTTGGAATGACTATCTACTAATACCAGAAAATTATCATTACCCTTTTTACAAAAGTCTACATGAACTCTCTGAAACGGTCTACTTGGCCACGACCAGGGTTGCAGTGGTGTTTTTGGTGGTTTACTGTGGCAATTTTGACACACGCTACATTTGCTCACCAGTGACTCAACATCACTGTCTATACCAGGCCAATACACAAAACTTCTAGCAATTGACTTCATGCTTACTATGCCAGGATGTTCGGCATAAAGTTCGTACATAATCTTGTTTCTTAAAGACTCTGGTACGACCACTCTGTAACCCCACTTTATGCATCCCTGCTCGCATGATAATCCATGTCGTCGATTATAGAAAGGCTTCAGTTCCGAGTTTGATCCACTCTCGATTTCAGTCCAACCATTCAATGTCTGTTCATAAACACTCTTTAGCACAGTGTCCTTCTCTGTTTCAGTTGCAATTTCTGTTGCAGTCACTGGAAAGTCTTCATCTACGACTTGCAGTGTGTAGATTGAGTTCTCGCTTCCCACATCAGAGTTCTCATGGGGCAATCGGGACAACGCATCTGCGACTGCGTTGCATTTGGAGCTTCTGTACTCCACCTTGTAGTCATACTGGGACAGCAGAATTGCCCAGCGCTGCATCCTTGATGCCGCCATGGAAGGTATAGCTGACTTGGGACCAAGTATCGCTAGTAGTGGTTTGTGATCAGTCACAAGGGTGAATGGTCTGCCAAGAAGAAACTGGTGGAATTTCTTGATTCCGAACACAATGATGAGTGCTTCCTTTTCTATCTGTGCATAGTTGCTCTCACGTGGTGATAGGGTGCGGGAGGCAAAAGCAATAGGCTTTTCCTGTCCGTCATCCATTACGTGGCAAATCACTGCACCTACACCATAACTTGAAGCATCACAAGCAAGTTTCATCTCACGTGTCGTGTCATAGTGAACAAGGAGTTTGTCACTTGTCAGGTTTTTCTTGCAGATGTCGTATGCACGTTGTTGTTCCTTTCCCCACATCCAATTCTCATCCTTTTGTAACAGGTGATGTAGTGGTTTTAGCACGGTTGCTAAATCTGGAAGGAATCGTGCATTGAAATGCACCATCCCAAGGAATGATCGTAGCTCTGACACATTGTTGGGCTTTGGAGCATTCGCAATTGCTTCAACTTTCGCCTTCACAGGGCGCAGTCCGTTGGAATCTACTTTGAGTCCAAGGTAGATCACCTCTGATTGTGCAAATGCACATTTGCTCTTTCGTAGTTTGACGTTGTGGCAGTTCAGTCGTGTGAGAACTTGCTCGAGTATTTCCGGATGTTCTTCCATGCCCACTGTGAATATCAGTAGATCATCCTAGTTGCACACACAGTGTGGAATGCCTTGCAACATTTTGTCCATGACGGACTGAAAGATTTTCGGGGAAGATTTCACACCATAGGGCAGCTTTGTATATGATTACAAGCCCTTATGTGTGTTGATGGTCAAGCACTGCTGACTTTCTTTGTCAACATTGAGTTGGGCATAAGCATGAGACAAATCCAGCTTAGTGAAGACTCTTGCTCCGCTATGTTCTGCATACAGATCCTGCGAGGTTGGCAAAGGATACTGTTCGTCGTCAACGGCTTGGTTGATTGTGACTTTGTAGTCACCGCATAGTGGAACAGTTTTGTCATCCTTGGGTACAGCCACAATTGGCGTTGCCCAGTTGCTCTGGTCTGTCTTCACGAGTACTCCATTCCGCTCCAACCTGTTCAGTTCTACCTCCACTTGTTGCTTTCGCGCATATGGTACTGGTGTTGGTCGACAATACACAGGTCTCACATCTTGCATCAGTCGAATGTGTGCAGAGTACCCTGTTATTCCGTGTAACTATCAGCAAATATTTCAGCATGTTTGCTTATGACTTTTTCAAGACGTGATTTGGACACATCAACGCTGAAAATGTTCTTCCAGTTTAATTTTATTTTACTCAGCCAATCCTTTCCAAGGAGGGTTGGTTTTTTTCTGTAGCTGGCCACTATGATGGGCAGTGTTACTGACTGGCCATTGTACTGAACTTTGCAATTCATTTGTCCGCACGTCTCCAAGGCTTCGCCGGAGTAGGTTCTCAGCTTGACCTTACTCTCTGACAATGGTGTCTGTGAGAACTTTGTTTCATACAGGTCTTTGCTCATGACCGAACAGTCTGCTGCCGTGTCAATACACATATCAATTAACTGTTCATTTACCAATAGTTTAATTCGAAAGTCCTTGTCTTGGCTGGTTATAGGCTTATTGACATCAGTTGCATGAATGATGTGCAACCCAAGTTCATTGTCATCCAGGTTCATCTCTAAGTTGTGAACTCTTTTCTGGTGTTGTCGTGTGTTTCCCACTGTAAGCTTGGCCCGACATGCTGAGGCGATATGGCCTTTCTTCTGGCAGTTATAGCACTTAGCAGTTTTGAACTGACAGGATTGTGATGGGTGATTACCGTTGCAACGATAACAACTGGCTGCACTCGGCTCCCCGCCATACTTCGGTTTCGGTTTAGCCCCTTTTGGTTTGGCCATAGGCGCTGCTTTGTGACTGTACACGGCCACTGCAGTATGTGGTGGACGAAACTCGCGAGCATTCTTTGATGCCATCTCCATTGTAGTAGCAATCTTGCATGCTATCTCAAATGTAAGATCTGGAGTGCTCATGAGTCTGGACTGAATTCGTTCATCCACTAGACCACAAACAAATCTGTCGCGTAGTGCAAGTTCGAGAAAGGTTCCAAAGTTACAGTGCAACGTTCAGTTTTTCAAGGCAACAATGTACTCACTGATTGTCTCGTTTCGCTTCTGCTTTCTCGTGCCGGATTTGTAGCTTTCTGCAATTTCCAGAGGCGTTGGGATGAAGTGCTCCTCCAACTTCTTTATAATGTCACTGAATGGCACGTCTTTTGCCTTTAGGGGCGCAAGGATATTCACGAGTGTGCCGTACACTTCAGGTCCGATCTCCGTGAGCAGAATCGCTTTCATGCGTTCATGAACGGCCTTATTTGTTGCAGCCACTACCTCTCCTTCACCACTAGTGTCAGTGATGTTGTTTGCCATGAAGAATATGTTTGCTCTTTCCATATAGGAGCTGAACGGCTCTCTACTTTTGTCAAAGATGCCCAGGCTTCCGATGTAGCCCGTGGACCCTGCCATTTTGTCCCTCTCTTTTTTTTTTAAACAAAGGAACGAAGAAAGTTTTTTGTTTTGTTGCACAAGCTCAGATTTCCTGCCAGTTCTGGTGTAGCAATGCACCTAAAACTTAGCAGTACAAAAGCTATGCTAGCTATGCAAAACAACCTCAGTCTCCTCCACAATCCCGTCCTCGTCGCCAATTTTGTTATGTTCAGCACGGCATAAAGATAAAGTACACTCACACGTTCGTTGCCTGAATCGCGCCAGGCTTTATTTACCCAGCGTTCTTGGCTAATAAGGAACACCCACTCATTAACATGGCACATGAATATGCATGAATATATTACAACATGTAACCTTATGAATACCATTTGAAATTCTGTTTCAGACCACCGGTAAATACAGAGGGCAAGACTGAGTTGGCGACGTTGAAAGCGACACCAAAGGATAAGAATCGTAAAGACGAAGTCCTCATGGAGGCCAGCGGAGTCAAGGTAATCATGGTCTCCACAAGGAGCAGCCATAGCGTTGCTGGCTCACAGCACCTGAGACCCGGGTTGGACCATGACCACGGGTGCAGTCTGTACGGAGTTTGTACGTTTTCCCCTTCTCCAGGATCTACGGTTTCCTCCCACACACTAAAGACGTACATGTTTGGAGGCTAACCGGCTTGTCAAAATTTGTAGATAGTCCCGAATGTGTGTAGGACAGTGTTCGTCCGCGCATTTATTAAGCGGCTCTTTCTTGGTGGGCGGTGGGGCCCGTTTCAAAGGTATCAAAGGTCTTTTATTGTCACATGTATCAATTAAGGTGCTGTGATGTGCGAATTACCCTACAATAATAGGGGGGGAAAAACCATGCAAATGCATGAAAGTTAACATAAACATCCCACCACCGCGGATTCCCCACATTCCTCATTATCACGGAAGGGAAAAAAGTCCAATATTTTCCTCTTCATTTCTCCCGTGGTCGGGGCAGTCGAACCTTTCGTCGGGGCGATCAAAGCTCCCGCAGCCGGCGGTCGAAGCTCTCACGTCGGGGCGATGGAAACTCCCGCGGCGGGGCGGTCGAAACTCCCGTGGCTTGGAGTTCCCGATGTCGGTCTCTGACCAGAGGCCGTGGGCTCCGTGATGTTAATTCCGCAAGCACCCACGGTTGGAGCTCCGAGGTCGACCCCTGGCAAAGGGATCGACGTCTCCGCGATGTTAAAGTCCCGTAGGCTCCCCGCGGTGGAGCTCTGAAAATCCGGTCTCCAGCACTGGCAGAGGACTTCGTCCTCACTAAGCTGTGTCCAGTACTCATTGGTGCAACGCCTGGCAGTCTGCTGAGCCTTGCTCCTGGCAGACCTGAGGATCTGCAGGTTCGTCTCGTTGGCTGGCCGCTTGTACTCGGATAGCGCGGCGCGCTTGGCTACGATGACGGGAGTCATCTCGGTCGACTTGGCCTTAAAACCAGTCGTGCGTCTTCGAGATCTTCTTCCCAACCAATATAACCAACCCACTCTACCAATATAATAAATACGTTCACTTGTCGATAACACAAAGTGCTGTTGTAACTCAGCGGGTCAGGCAGAAAATCTGGAGCAGATGATTGTGCGACGTTTCAAGTCGGGAGCCTTCTTCAGACATTAACATAGAAACATAGAAATTAGGTGCATGACTGGGCCATTCGGTCCTTCGAGCCAGCATCGCCATTCAATATGATCATCCACGAGTTACGGGTTACTGATTGTGGATGATCAGCCATGATCACAATGAATGGCGGAGCTCGCTCGAAGGGCCAAATGGCCTCCTCCTGCACCTATGTTCTATGTTTGTATGTTTCTATGTTGCAAGTCTGAAGAAGGTTCCCCACTCGTAACATCGTCTGACCATTTCCACCCAACTATTCTTCCAGGAGAGGCAGGGGTTCATTTGCACCTCCTGAAACCTCATCTACTGTATCCGTTGTACTAGGTGTGGACTCCTATATATCGGCGATACCAAGCACAGAATGCTCAGTCCGCCGAGGCCCACGCGATCTCGCGGTTGCCAAACATTTAAACGCCACTTCCCACTCCCACACTGACCTTTCTGTCCTGGGCCTCCTCCACTGTCAGAATAAGGCGAGACGCAAATTGGAGGGACAGCACTTCATATTTCGCCACGGCAGCTCACAACCCAGAGGCATGGATATTGATTTCTCTAACTCCAAGTTTTCCTTGTTTTACTTCTCTCTCCATGTCTCCCCCACCACAGTACTCTTGCTAATTTTACCGTTTGTATTCATTCGTTATCACCTCGTCCACAGCCAACAATGGACCCTTATGGGCTCCACAATTCCCGAGTCGTTGATGGAGGCTCAGCTTTATTCTGGACATTTTCATACCTCTAGTTTCACTCTCCCCTGAAGTTCAGTCTGATGAAGGCGCTCTACCCGAAACGTCACCTACTCATTTTCTGCGATGCTGCCTAACCCGCTGTTGTTCCAGTATTTTGTGTTTAGCGGGTAGATTGGTTTTGATTGATTTTCATTGAATAAATGTTCAGTTCAGTTTATCGATACAGCGCGGAAACTGGTCCTTCACGCGCACCAATACCATTAGGGGTTCAACTAGGGACAATTTACAATTGTACCAAACGAATTAGCTCACAAACCTGTACGTCTTCAGCTTGTTCGAGGAAACCTGAGGTCCCGGAGAAAACTCACGCATGTCACGCGGAGAACGTACAAAATCCGTACAGACAGCACCAGTGGTCAGAGTCGAATGTGGGTCTCAGGCGCATTGAGGCAGCAACTCTACCGGTGCGTCACACGATAGCGTTCAATAGAATTCAATGCTACTCTGCCTACTCTTATTTCTGTTCCAGGTGCAAAAGAAACATGAACCAGAAACTAGATCAACCCAGCAAAGGAAAAAATGCAACGATATTTATGAGAATTATACTCTGGAATTCGATTCAACGTATGCAAATGTGGACTGATGAAGAACTCGGAACAGAGGTGAAGGCGAAGGGAGGGATCAGACATCCAATCAGAGTCCCAGGGAACGCCGGGACTTTAGGATCTGGAAAACAATCCATACGGTCACGTCATAAGTCATAGGAGCATAATTAGGCCATTCAGGTCGACTCCGCCATTTGATCAGGGCTGATCTATCTCTACATCTTAGCCCCATTCTCCTCCCAATAACCCCTGACACCCGTACTAATCAAGAATCTGTCTATCTCTACCTTAAATATTTCCACCGACTTGGCCTCCACAGCCTACTGTGGCAAAGAATTCTAGAGGTTCACCACCTTCTGACAAAATAAATTCCTTCCCATCTCCTTCCTGAAGGACCCTCTCCAGGCCAGCACATCCTTCCTCCGATATGGTGCCCAAAATTGCTCACACTCACAAAAAGCTGGAGTAAGTAACTCAGCGGGTCAGGCAGCATCTCTGGAGAAAAGCAAATAGGTGACGTTTCGGGCCGAGAATCAAGTGGAAAAGGAAACGTGACATATAGAAGGTACACATAATACAGAAGAATGAAAGATATGCAGAAAGTAAAGATGAGGAAGGAAAGGCGGAGCACGCAATGGTCCATTATTGGCTGTGACTTAACTCGTGATAACGAGTTATGCAGACAGTGAAATTCAACAGGACGAGGGTGAAACTAGCACGACGATTAGGGTGAGGGCAGGATGGGGAGTGAGTGCATGCAAGAGTTAGTTACTAGAAGTTAGAGAAATCTATGGAAGTTAGAGAAACTCATACTGACCTATCTGTCCTGGGCCTCCTGCACTGAGAGAGGACAAATGTAAATTGGAGGAACAGCAACTCATATTTCGCTTGGCCAGTTTACAACCCAGCGGTATGGATATTGATTCCTCTAACTTCAAGTATCCCCTCTCTCTTTCCGTCTCGCCCCCACCCTTGTTGTGCTACTAGTTTCAATGTCGTTCTGTTGAGTTTCACCGTCTGAAAAAAACTCGTTATCACTTACCCCACGGTCAACAATGGAGCATTGTGGGTTCCATCTTTCCTTGAGCAGCTTTTTGCATACCTTTCGTTCAAGTGTTCAATGCACCTTCTATATCTCTCGCTTCCTATTCCCTGACCCTCAGTCTGATGAAGGGTCTCGACCCGAAACGTCACCTATTTATTTTCTCCATAGATGCCGGTTGACCCGTTGCGTATCTCCAGAATTTTGTGTCTAATTTTGGTGAGTATGATGAAGAGTCTCGACCCGAAACGTTACCTATTTCTTTCTTCCATAGATGCTAGCCGATGCGCTGAGCTATTCCAAATTAATACGTCCATCTTCGGTGCTAACCAGCTTCTCCATTTCCTTCCTGCACACATTCTAACCACACAAGCGGTTTCCAACCCAAGCCATTTAAACAGTGGCTGAGAGGGGATATTGCTCTGCAAAGTGGCCGGTGTGTTATTAGTGTTCTGATCTGGTCACCGCGCTGCAGGAAGGGCGTGGGTGCAATTTACAACCTTTACCAAAAGGTTTGGAGTGTGCAAGGAAACCTGAGCACCCGGAGAAAACATACGCGGTCACGGGAATAACGTACAAACTCCATACAGACAGCACCCGTAGTCAGGATCGAACCCGGGTCTCTGTGGCTGCGCAGCCAATATGGGTGTATATGCTGGCATCGGTCAGGCACTGAGCATATAAAATACCGGAGACAGGATTTATAAAACCTGCTTGGATCCTATTTAGAGGATAAGGTACAATTCTGCAACAAACGCTTACAAATAGGATGTGCAGGCTTTGGAGAGGGTGGAGAAGAGTTTCACCAAGAATGTACTGAATGGGAGACAGTTCACAAGTTCACAATTCATAGGAGTAGAATTAGGCCATTCGGTCCATCGAGTCTACACTGCCATTTTATCATGGCTGGTGTCTGCCTCCCAATCCCATTTCCTGCCTTCTCTCCATAACCCTTAATAACCGTACTAATCAAGCATTTATCTATCTCTGCTTTAAAACTATCCACTGACTTGGCCTCCACGGCCCTCTGTATGAATGAGTTCCACAGAACACATTAACTACCCTCTGACTAAAGAAGTTCCTCCTCATCTCCTTTCTAAAAAGGCACCTTTTTTCTGAGGCTATGACCTCTGGTACTAGACTCTCCCACCAGTGCAAACATCCTTTCCACATCCACTCTATCGATGCCTTTCATTACTCTGTAAGTTTCAATGAGGTCCCCTCTCAACCGTCTAAACTTCAGCGAGTAGAGGCCCAGAGCTGTCAAGCGCTCATTATATACTAACCCACTCATTCCTCGAATCATTCCTGTAAACCTCCTCTGGACCCTCTCCAGAGCCAGCACATCCATCCTCAGATATGGGGCCCAAATTTGCACACAGTACCCCAAATGCGGCCTGACCAGCGCCGTATGGCGCCTCAGCATTACATCTCTGTTTTTTTGTATTCCAGTCCTCTTGATATAAATGCTACCATTGAATTTGCATTCGCAAAGAACAGCTTGAACAATCGGATTTTATTTCTCAGTACCCACGGAAAATTAGGTTCTCCCCGTGACCTCGTGGATTTCCTCCGGGTTCTCTGGTATCCTCCGATATTCCCAAAACGTGCAAGTGTTAGATGAGTTGGGATCTGCAAAGTGGTCCTGATGTGTAGGAAGTGGATGGGAAAGTGGGCTAACATGGTGCGTGTGCATGAACGGGCGATTGATGGTCGTCGTGGACTCGGTGGGCCGAAGGACCTGTTTGCATGTTGTACATCTAACCCAAAAAATGCCACGTTATTACAAAGGGTTAGTGATGTGGGCCAAACGCGGGCAATTGCAACAAGCTCAAATGCGATATTTTGGTCGGCGTGCACGTTCACTGTTGTGTGGCTCTATCCAGTTTCTCCTCGTAACGGCAGCGTTCCAACCAGGCAATGCGCCAATGATTACTTGTAGATCCGTCTTCCTCTATAAGGCCACGGCCCAATGATTTGTGATCTTAACACAGTGACTGCTAAAAAATCAAATAAGCGAATTACTGTACACTATTCAGGTCTGTTTGAGCTAAGGTGACTGATTCGTCATTTGGCAAATTACTTTAAGTAATACAAGGCTTGTGGATGCCTTCCTCTGTCACCTGCTTCACACACCCTATCGATTCATTAGTTCATTAGTCGTAGGAGCAGAATTAGGCCATTTGGCCCATCGAGTCTATTCAATCATGGCTGATCTATCTTTCCCTCTCGACCCCATTCTCCTACCATCTCCCCATAACCTTTGACACCCTATCCATATTCTCCCGAGATGCAGCCTGACATGCTGAGTTACTCCAGCACTTTGTGTCATTTTTAAAAATCCAGCATCTGCAGTTCCTTGTTTCTACCATGGTGGAAGCCCCTTTGTCAGACTGTGTCAATCTGTGCAGCCTTGACAGTACTCGGCATATACTGAAAACAAAGAAACATGTATTTGCAAGCTTGTCAATGTTGTTGAGCACTGTTCATAGGTTCAAAAGTTCAAAGATTCAAAGGTATTTTATTGTCACGTGCATCGATTAAGGTACAGTGAAACTGGATTTACCATACAGTCATACTGAAAAAGACTACGAGACACACAACTACATAAAAGTTAACATAAACATCCACCACAGCGGATTCCCCACAGTCCTCACTGTGGTGGAGGGCAATAAAGTCTAATCTTCTTTCCTCCCTATTCTCCCGCGGTCGGGGCAGTCGAACCATCCGCAGTCGGGGCGATCGAAGCTCCCGTAGCCGGCGGTCGAAGTCCTCACGTCGGGATGGTCGAAGCACTTGCAATCGGGGCGGTCGAAGCTCCTGCGGCTTGGAGCTCCCGAAGTCGGTCCCTAACCAAGGGACCACTAGCACCACGATGTTAACGTCCGCAGGCTCCCGTGGTTGGAGCTCCAAGGTCGATCCCCGACGGGGACCGACAGCTCCACAATGTTACGTCCTGCAGGCTCCCGCGGTTGGAGCTCCCAAAGTACCCATATTGACGCGCACTCGGTGAGGCTAAGGGCGCTGTATCTCTAAAATTAAAATAGATAGGGCGTCTTTAACAACCTATGATTTTTGGGTGAAAATACCACTTGCACTTTCCTGTAAAACGCATTTTTGTACTTTCCTTAATATATGATTAAAAGCGTGTGTTAAAAGGTGGCTTCTTACTTATTTTTACTGCGATTCACATTCACTCTCTTGAATGGAGGGACAAGCTAAGAATTTACGAGCAGGAAAGGCTGCTGGCCGGCAAGGAGCAACTCATGTTAACTGCAGGCGGGCGTATGTGGGCGCAGCTTTAGCGAGATTCAGAGAAATATTGGCGAAGTCGTGCGAGAGAACCATTGGTAAGGCGCTCATAGAGTCACAAATCCATATAGCAAGGACGTAGGCTTCCCATGCCGACCAAGTTGTCATATTGCGCTAGTCTTATTTATCTGCATTTAGTCCTTATCACTCCCAATCTTTCTTATCCATACATCAGTTCAATTGTCTTTTATTCCTCGGGTTAGAGTCACAGAGTGATAGAATGATACAGTATGGAAACAGGGCCTTTGGCCCAACTTGCCCACACCGGCCAACATGTCACAGCTACACTAGTCCCACCTGCCGCCATTTGGCCCATATCCCTCCATACCTGCTCTATCCATGTGCCTGTCTAATTGTTAAATCCCTGCCTCAACTACCTCCTCTGGCAGCTTGTTCCATACATCCATCACCCTTTGAGTAAAAATGTAACCCATTAGATTCCTATTAAATATTTCCCCCTTTACTTTGAACCTATGTCCTCTGTATTCACCCACTCTTGGCAAGAGGCTATGCAACTACACGATATATTGCTCTCGTGATCTTATGCACCTCTATATGATCACCCCTCATCCTCATGCGCTCCACGACGTTGAGCCCCATCTTTCTCAACCTCAGCATATAGCTCAGTCAATCTTGCCCGGGCAACATTCTCGTTAATCATTTCTGTACCTTTTCAAGCTTGACAACATCTTTCCGATGACAAGTTGCCCAGAACCGAACACGATTGTCTAAATGCGGCCTCACCAACGTCTTATACAACTGCAACATGACCTCCCAACTTCTTTACTGCACCGTTCATAGTATATTGTCTCTCTCTCACCTCAAACGTGTGTCCTCTGGTTATTTATTCGTAACCCATGGGAAAAAAGAACCATTCGTATTCATCCTCTCTGTTCCCCTCATGAGTTTAAGGACCTTTCTCATGGGCTGAGCTTCTATTTCAGAGGACGTGACCTATCTCTTTCGGCGGAGCTTTGCAAAAGCGCGGCGAAGAAGGGTCTCGAACGGAACCGTCACCTATTCCTTTCCTTAAGAGATGCTGTCCAACCCGCTAAGTTCCTCCAGCTTTTTGTGTGTGTCTTTGACCATTGAAGAGTTCAGTTCAGTTGAGTTTGAGTTTGGTCACGGGGAGAACGTAGAAACTCCGTACGCACAGCACGTACACTGACGGGTCTCTGACGGTGTAAGGCAGCAACTGTAACTATGCACTATCATTCTGCCGCCCTAACATCCCCGTGAAACTTCTCCGAGCATATAACATAGAGCACTACAACACAGGAGCAGACCCTTCGGCCCACATTTGCTCTGCCGAATATGTTGCAAAGTTAAACATATCTCCATTGCCTGCACGTGATCCATAAATGTTTATTCCGTGTGCTATTGATAAGCCTCTATCCTATCTTGTTCCAGGCACACAACGCCCTCCAGGTGGCCTGTGCATCTCATTTAATTCTTGCACCTCTCTCCTTAAAGGCAAGCCCTCTCTTCTTTGACATTGTGCCCTGGCAAGACCTTATTCTGCCACATGTGTCTGTGATGCCTCTGCAAGCGAGATGTTCGATGTAGCTGTACCACGCCGTACAATATACTTGACTAGATTGGACTGTAGTATAGCGACCAAAAATATGCGCAATATTCCCGCTTTGTACCATGACATTTACGACGATGTTGCCCGGACACGATGGTGTGAGCTAGAGGGAAAGGTTGAGCAGGCTATTCCTTGAGACTCTATTCCTTGAAGCGCAGGAGGATGAGCGGTGATCTTATAGATGTGCATAAAATCGCGGGAGGAATAAATTGTGTAGATGCACAGTCTCTTGCCTAGATTAGGGAAATCGAGGACCAGGGAACATAGGCTACGGGGGATAGTTTAATAAGAATCTGAGGGGTAACATTTCCACACAAAGGGTGGTGGGTATATGGAACATGCAGCCGGGGAGGTAGTTGAGGCAGGGAGTATCCCAACGTTTAAAAAACATGCAAAGGACTGGTTTGGATGTACATGGCCTAAGTGCCGGCAGGTGTGACGAGTGTAGATGGAACATGTTGGTCAGTCTGGGCGTGGTGGGCCGAAGGGCCTGTTTCCACGCTGTATTTCTCTGTTATTCTGTTACTCTATGACTCCCTGACTGTGCGACACCCGTGCAACTCCAGTCTGAACCGTAGCTGTTGAAGTCAAACCATCCCATCCACCTTCTCAATCACCCACGTTTTATGTGGCAGGGCTGTTGGAGGAAGGGATGGACTATTTCTGATACGGTTTCTCTGGCGATAACGGAAGTTGTGTGGCCGTGAAAGCGAGTTGTGGTTAATACCTTAACATCGGCAAGAAGGGAAACGGAAGCCACTGTGGCTGAAGAAGGCACAGGAAACCGATATATCCATAACAAGAGGAACCGTTATTTCCAAGGTTTGCATTGTTGAAAGATACGAGGCAGTGTGTTTCACAAAGTAAATGGAAATTCACACATGTAGCTTCCAGAACTTGTTCAGTACTTACAAATAAGGGATCCACCGTCAAATATTTTCCCAATCCCCTCGACAGGCTGTACATATCCGCTGAAGAATGTTCCCTTGTCACCTAAACACAGAGTGCTGTAGGAACTTAGCGGGTCAGCAGTATATGGGGATGGAATGTATCGGCGATGTTCCCTCTTCAGACTGGGATATTGGGTCAATTAGACTTATGGACATCAGAGTTTCAAATCACAAGATGGAATCCGCTTCCTTAAACATAACCACTGACTTGGTCTCCATAGGCCTCTGAGGCAATGAGTTCCACAGATTAACTACCCTCTGACTAAATATGTTTCTCCTCGTCTTCTTCCTAAAAGAGCGTCCTTCAATTCTGAGGCTATGACCTCTGGTCCTAGACTCTTCCACCAGTGGAAATATCCTTTCCACATCCACTCTATCCATGCCTTTCATTATTCTGAAAGCTTTAATGTGGTCACCCTCAACATTGTAAACTCCAGCGGCTAGAAGCCTGTAAATCCCTTGATGGTGGGGATGTTATTACCCATCTCTGGTGGACTGGGCAGTGTTCAGAACCTCTATGTTCTGTGACTCTGGGTTTCTGGCGCCTTGGAATTCCCCTGCATACCACGTGTTAAGGTGGGGGAAGCATTGTCTGGTACCCGCTTCTAATTCTAGAGTCATAGTCATTCAGCCTTACAGCGTGGAAATAGGCCCTTTGGCCCAACTTGCCCACAGGGGGCAACATGTTCCACATGCACCTGTCCCACCTGCCTGCATTTGGCCAATATCCCTCTGAACCTGTCCTATGCATTTACCTGTCTAAATTGGTTTTAAACGTTGCGATATTACCTTAATCAACTACCCCCACCGGCAGTTCGTTCCACACACTTACTGCCTGAAAAAACGTTACCCGTCAGTTTCCTATTAAATCTCCACCCCCACCCTCCCTCACCTTAAGCTTATGTCTTCTGGTTTTCGATTCCCCTACTCTGGACCAGAGACTCCGTGCGTCTAACCGTTTTGATCTTCTCGTGATTTTTACACCGATCTATTCCTCTCATGATTTTGTAAAAATCTTTTCTGGAATTATTTTAGGACCAAGGATAATCAACTAAAATGTAGTCAATTGTTTTCTCTCGGTTGTTCACTCTGCAAGTCTTTGGCTCATTTCCCCAATAGGTATTTGAATCGTTGTAAGAAAGAATAATTGGGTCCTTGATTTGGAAAGGTTACCAACAGTCGGCGGAGTTGAGGTAACAATCGGATCGATCATGATAGAAACAAAGAAACATTGAAAATAGATGCAAGAGGAGGTCATTTCGAGCCAATCAGTAACCTGTGCCTGCCTTCTCCCCATATCGCTTAATTCCACTCGCTCCTAGAGCTCTATCTAACTCTCTATTAAATTCATCCTGTGAATTGGCCTCCACTGCCCTCTGTGGCATAGAATTCCACAAATTTACAACTCTCTGGGTGAAAAAGTTTTTTCTCGCCTCAGTTTTAAATGGCCTCCCCTTATTCTTAGACTATGTGCCCAGAGACGACGCACGAAGAAGATGTTGTCCGGAGTCAAGTGGAGAGGTTATATATTGCTCAACTGAAACTGACCTGCTTGAGTGTGTTATCTTTTAAAAGTCCTTCTCTTCTGCAGAACACATTCGCGAGGTCGCACTTGCAGGACTGTCTTCCGTTCTGGTCACCCAAGGGGTATACTTAAGCTGGGAAGAATGCGGTATTTGGGAGGATCTTGCCAGCAGTTGAAGAATTGAGCTCTATGGAAAGGTTGGGCAGGCTCGGACTTTATTCCTTGGAACGCAGGGAAGCAAGGGATGATTATATAGAGGTCTATAAAATTCAGAGGGGGGTAGATAAGTGGAGAATGTATACAGCTTTGTTCCCAGGTTTGCAAGATCTGCATCTGGTGGGCAAAGTTTCATCGTGAGAGTGAAAAGATTGAATAGAATCTACGATTCATTGTTTTCACCCCGAGGGCGGTGACCATGTTGAACGAGTTGCCAAATGAAGTGGATGAGGCAGGTTAATCTATAGAAGTATATAAACGTATGAGATGACTGTCAGAACCGTGTATTGCCCCAAGGCTGAAAACCAAAAACTAGAGAGCAAAGATTTAAGGCGAGCGGTAGCAAAGTTTAAAGGAGATGTGCGGGGCACGATTTTTACGCTGAGAGTGGTGAGTGCCAGGAATGCGCAGCGCGGGAGTGTGGGGGAAGGGGGGGGGGGGTGGAGTGAGTTATGGCAATGGCATTTAAGAGTCCTTTGGATAAATATGTGGATGAGCAGGAATAAAGGGCTATGGGTTATGAGCAGGTAGATGTGAGTTGGTCCAGGCATCCTATTCCGCATGGACACTGTGGACAACGTGCCTGTTCTTACGCTGTACTGTTCCCTGTTCTATGGAATAATGCAGCTAATTTGATAGGTTTGGAGCGATATGGGCCATTCGTGTGGAAATGAGATTCGTTTCGATAGGGCAGGTTTGTAGGCATGGACGAGTTAGACTGTTTCCGTGCTGTATGACTTTATGACTCTAGACCTGGGTTCCTCGCTTCAATTAGTTTTAAGAATCACGAGTGTTTAGTTGGTAGATTGATAAGGATTATGCCAGGTGTCTCCACAATTAAAGCGAGTTGGTGAATAGATCCGGCCCTTATTCATGGGTGCCTAGGAGACTGAGTAGAGGCCGCATACGGATGTATACAATCACGAGATGAATAGGCAGGATGAATGGCCAGACTCCTTTACCAAGGGTAGGGAAAACATGCACTGGAGTCTTTAGTCAGAGGCTGGTGAATCTGTGGAGTTATTTGCCACAGACGCCTGTGGAGGCTGTCAGTGGACATATTTAAGGCAGAGATAGACAGATTCTTGGGTAGTACGTTTGTCAGACCATATGGGGAGAAGGCAGGAGTATGGGGTTAGTACGGAGAGATAAATCAGCCATGGCTGAATGGCGGAGTAGGCTTGATGTGCGGAATGGCCATATTCTGCTCCCATCACATATGATGTTATGATCTAGAGAGCATACGCTTAAGTTAGGATGCGAAAGATTGAATCAGAACCCGATGGGAACTTTTTCTACTGCACAGTGGTGGGTATATGGAACAAGGAGTTAGTTAAGCCTGATATAATGTCAGCATTTCGAAGATATTTGTAAAGGTGTACACGAGGGAGCAGTTTAGAGAGATATGGGCCAAATGTGGGCAGATTGGACTGGCAGAGATTGCCGATTTTAGTCGGCATGTCGGGTCGCGCCAAAGGAGCTGTATGGCTCAATGGGTCATATGATCCCTCCTTCCACTTCCAATGTGAAGAGTCAATATTGTTTAGTTGCCATGTATATTGAGAATAGAGCGTGTCCAGGGTAGTATGGCCGTTTGTTTCAATTAGCTGCCTTCTTGAGGCAACGCTTCCTTATAATTTTTTATCTTGCTTTGTTCATACGTTGGGCTCTCGTGGTCTGGTGTATTAGAATATCTGACATTTTATTGTAAAATTATTATGTTTTTGGTGTGCGCTCAATATGCCTGCAAAGCAGCAACAAAGAATGGTTTCGTTGCTCTGATTCATATCTGGTACATGAGAGAAATAACCAATATTAAACCCCGACTCCTTTGATCGGCAGAGCAGGATGTCAGGTGGTCGACCCAGTTCCCATTTTCTTGCGTTGCACGTCCGACAGATGTAAAATCATTGAGTCACACAGCACGGAAACATGGCCTTCAGTCCAACTCGTCCATGCCAAACAAGATGGCCCATCCAAGCTAGTCCCATTTGCCCGCAATCGGCCCACATACTTCTAAACATTTTCTATCCATTTACCCATCCAATTGCCCTTTAAATTGGATGCTGCTAAACTGCATCTTCTGGCAGCTCATTCCATATACAGTACCTACCAGCACCTGAGGGAAATGTTTTCCCATCGGATTCCAATGAAATATTTCCCCTCTCACCTTCAGTCTAATTCTTTGATTCCTGATTTCCGCACGCCGAGTAAAAGACCGCGCATTCAACTTATCAATTCCCGTAGCCTCCAAGGAACAAAGTTCCAGCGTGCTTTAAACTCATTCCTTTAGCCCAAGCTCGAGTTCCTGCCAAATCCGCGACAAGGATTGAGGGCCATTGAGTTGCAGAGCACAATGTGGCCAATCCGTCCATGCTGGAACTTATCTGTACTACCCCATTTACACTGGACGTATCCTTGTACCATTAAAGTATTTATCCAGATGCATCGAAAGTGTTCTTAGAGTCCACGCCTGCCGGCTTCAACCTCTCAGACATTACATTAATTGTAGAATTATACAAATGCTGAATCAATTAATTAATTCACGTGACTCAGCGGTAGAGTTGCTGCCTTACAGCGCTCAATGCATCCGAGACCCGGGCTCGCTCCCGGCTACGGGTGCTGTCTGTACGGTGTTTGTACGTATTCCCCGTGAACTCATGGGCTTTCTCCGTTATCTTCGGTTTCCTCAATAGACAATGGACAACAGGGGCAGGAGGAGGCCATTTGGCCCCTCGGGCATGCACCGCCATTCACTATGATCATGGCTGATCATCCACAATCAGTACCCCGTTCCTGCCTTCTCCCCATATCCCTTGACTCCGCTATCCTTAAGAGCTTTACCTAACACCCTCTTCAATGCATCCAGAGAATTGGCCTCCACTGCCTTCTGAGGCAGAGAATTCCACAGATTCACAACTCTCTGGGTGAAAAAGTTCTTCTTCATCTCAGTTCTAAATGGTCTACCCCTTATTCTTAAACTGTGCCCCTGGTTCTGGACTCCCCCAACATCGGGAACATGGTTCATGCCTCCATCGTGTCCAATCCCTTAATAATCTTACATGGTTTCAGAAAGGTTCCCTCTCGTCCTTCTAAATTCCAGTGTATGGAAGCCCAGTCGCTCCTATCTTTCAACATGCGACCGTCCCGCCATCCCGGGAATTAACATCATGAGCCTGCGCTGCACTCCCTCAATAGCAAGAATATCCTTCCTCGAATTTGGAGATCAAAATTCCACACAATACTCCAGGTGTGGTCTCACACGGGCCCTGTACAACCTGTAGAAGTACTCGGTGGGCCGAAGAACCTGTTTCCAGTGCTGTATTTCAGAACTAAACTAAACTAAACTAAAATTAATTAATAGCAGAGTGATCCAACCTATCCATTCTGTTTTCATCTCCCCTCCAAGAATGATAAAATTCACCTAATCCCCCTTCAGATTCCGCCATAAACTCGTATCTGTCATCTTAAATCTAGCCACATTATTTCATTGACAATCTGAGAAAGATTCTTACTATGGAATCCAATGAAACATAGAAACATAGAAAATAGGTGCAGGACGAGGCCATTCGGCTCTTCGAGAGAACACCGTCATTCAATATGATCATGATTGATCATCCAAAATCAGCACCCCGTTTCTGCTTTCTCTACATATCCCTTGATTCCGTTAGCCTTAAGAGTTATATCTAACTCTCGCTTGAAATTATCCAGTGAGTTGGCCATCACTACCTTCTGTGGCAGAGATTTCCACAGATTCACATCTCTCTGGCAGGAAAGTTTGTCCTCATCTCAGTCCTAAATAACCTGCCCCTAATTCTTGCACTGTGACCCCTGGTTCTGCACTCACCCAACGTCGGGAACATTTTTCCTGCATCTAGCCTGTCCAATCCTTTAAGAATTATATATGTTTATATCAGATCCCCTCTCATCCTGCTAAATTCCAGTGAATACAAGAGCAGCCGCTCCATTCTTTCATCATGCGTCAGTCCCGCCATTCCGGAAACTAATATCGTGAACCCACGCTGCCCTCCCTCAATTGCAAGAATGTCCTTCCTCGAATTAGAAGACCAAACTGCACTCAACTGAGGTGAGAAAAAAAAATTTCACCCGGAGAGATGTGAATTCGTGGAATTCTCTGCCACAGAGGGCACTGGAAGCCAAATCACTGGATGGATTTAAGAGAGAGAGAGAGTTAGACAGAGCTCTAGGGGCCAGTGGAATCAAGGGATATGGGGAGAAGGCAGGCACGGGTTATTGATTGGGGACGATCACCCATGATCACAATGAATGGCGGTACTGGTTCGAAGGGCCGAATGGCCTCCTCCTGCACCTACTTTCTATGTTTCTATGTTTCTACGTTTCTACAATACTCCAGGCGTGGTCTCACCAGGGCACTGTACAACTGCAGTAGGACCTCCTTGTTTCTATACTCAAACCCTCTCGCTATGAAGGCCTACATGCCATTTACTTTCCTCACTGCAGCTGCAGGCATAATTTCTGGCATTTAGAAACATAGAAACATAGAAACATAGAAAATAGGTGCAGGAGGAGGCCGTTCGGACCTTCGAGCCAACACCGCCGTTCATTTTGATCATGGCTGATCATCCACAGTCAGAAATCTGTGCCCAACTTCTCCCCATATCCCTTGATTCCACTAGCCCCCCAGAGTTCTATCTAACTCTCTTTTAAATTCATCCAGTGATTTGGCCTCCACATCATCACACCAGAGAATTCCACAAATTCACAACTCTCTGGGTGAAAAAGTTGCTTCTCACCTCAGATTTAAATGGCCTCCTCTTTATTCTAAGGCTGTGGCCATTGGTTCTGGACTCCCCCAACATTGGGAACATTTTTCCTGCATCTAGCTTGTCCAGTACTTTTTGGAATTTTATATGTCTCTATGAGATCCCCTCTCATCCTTCTAAACTCCAGTGAACACAAGCCTAGCCGACTTTACCAAGCTAACTTCCGAACAACGTTCTGATTCTTAACTGTGATAAAGCACAATTAAGTGGCAGGCTGCGTGGGGGAAGGGGTGGTTGGCATGGTAATATGAAAGGACGTGGTCGTGGAGTTCCGCATTGGTTAAAATCTTATCAGAGAGAAGAAGGGAAACAGAAGCCTTTGAGGGTAAACTGGCAGCAAAGGACGGAAGTCACCTCAGAGAGCGGTAGAGGGGGCCTCCGAGGTTGGTATAACCCGCAGATAACAAGACATGAAAATCCACGTATTTCAAACACGAGACATTGTTCACCAGTTAACACCGTGTTCCACAGCCAAATATATGTAGTCTAGCTTAGTCTAGTTTAGTTTAGAGATATAGCGCGGAAACAGGCCCTTCGGCCCACCGAGTCCACACCGACCAGCGATCTCCGCACATTAACACGAGCCGCCACACACACTAGGGACAATTTGCATTCGTACTAAGTTGAGCAAGAAGGCAAAATGGTTACCAGTCTCCGTGGCCCGAAGCTGGAAATATAGGAGCATCATAGTGCGTCAGTGTGGGTGAATTGCACTCATATAGTCAAAGGAATTAAACACACCCTTGGGCTCAAGTCGTCCATGTCGACCAAGGTGCCCTATCGAAGCTACTCCCATTCGCTCGCCGTTGGCCTCAAACATTCCTCCCATTGTACTTGTCCAAACGTCTTTTAACTGTTATTGCACCTGCTTCACCACCTCGTCGGGCAGCTCATACTATATACCCAACACCCTTAGTGTGAAAAGGTTGCCCATCAGGTTCCTACTCGGGCGGCACAGTGGCGCAGCGAAAGAGTTGCTGCCTTACAACGCTTGCAGCCCCGGAAACGCGGGATCAATCCCGACTACGGGTGCTGTCTGTGCGGAGTTTGTACGTTCTTCCCGTGACTGTGTGTGTTTTCTCCGAGATCTTCGGTTTCCTTCCACATTCCAAAGACCTACAGGTTTGTAGAATAATTGGCCTGGTATTGACCTTAGTGTGTGTGAGATAGTGTTAATGTGCTGGGGTCGCTGGTCGGTGCAAACTCTATGGGCCTGTTTCCGCGCTGCGTCTCTAAACTAAACTAAACTAAACTTAAACCATACCACTCGCTTACGATAAGATACGAAACGATAGAACTTCATTTATCCCAGGAGGGAAATTGATCCGCAACAGTCATAAAACACAAGATACATAAAATGTGAACTTAAAGCCAAGAGTGAAATTAAAGCCAAGAGGAAATATTAAGAGTGTGCAAATATTGGGGAGGGGTGTGTGTGTGGGGGGGGTGGGGGGGGGGGGGGGCGGGGGGGGGGGGGCAATCTACTCCACGACAGAAGGGGGAGGAGTTGTACAGTTTGATCGCCACATGGCCAAAATATCTCCTGTGGCGTCCTGTGCTGCATCTTGGTGGAACCAGTTTGTTGCTGAAGGTACTCCTCATGTTGACCGGTGTGTAATGGAGGGGGTGAACCTTCCTCGTGAGCTTGTTTATCCTGTTTCCGTCTGCGCCATTTGCTCTGCTGCCCCAGGTTGCGACAGCGAGGAAGATGGGACTGGACACCACCGATTGGTAGAACATCTGCCGCATTTTACTGCAGACGTTGAAACAGCGGAGCCTTCACAAAAAGTGCAGCCGGCTCTGTCCCGTCATATAAAGTGCCTCAGCGTTCCTGTACCAGTCCAGTTTACTGTCCAGGTAAACTCCGAGGTATTTGTAACTCCTTGGTAAACTGCACACCCCCTCCATTGACGGAGACAGTGGACAGCGGTGTCCCTTGGAACAGAAACCAGGCAGGGTGTCTTCCACATCATATGAACTCTCTCCAGACTCAGGCTCAAGTTGAAGATATGCTGGAGTACTCCACGCAACTGGCTGACACACGCGTTGAGTACCCTCGGGCTGACATGATCTGGGCCCGCGGCCTCAGAAGAAGATCTCCCAGCCTCTCGGAGATGTAAGGAATAAAGCGCTAGCATGCTCTTTCTCTCCTTGTTGCTCAAGGCCTCGAGTCTTAGCAAAGTCGTCGTAAATCCTGCGCGCCCGCCTGCCGGTTTAATGGAATTACCACAACTCTCGCTCCTTTTCATTATCGGGAACCATGGGTTAGTGTATATGAACTCACACAAATGTCTATTCCAGATAACCCAGTGACCCCGGGAAAACTGCGTTAACTAGTCCAAGTTCCTCCTCTGGAACAGTTCATAGTAAATTCATGTTTCTGTGGAAATGAAAAATGGTTCCCTTTTTAAAAAATATCACTGTTCAGGAAAGCGGAGTCTGTTGTGGTAATTCTGTCAAGGTTCTTGATCAGCCTGCAGTCACATTGGGCAAGTGAGGATATTACACTGCTCCAGAGCCATGCTCCAGAGATATTGTTGCAAAACAGCCTCGGCTCCTGGGACGCCGCTGGCGGATGAGCCAAGACCCCTTGTCCTGTAATGACATTATTAGATCACTCCTCAGACACCCGCGCTCTATGGAATAATGCTGCACCCTGTCCGATCTCTCCCGATCGAACTCGAGAATTGCTACATCATAATGATCATAATCATAATCATCATAAACATAACCAAAATCATACTTTATTAGCCAAGTATGTTTTGCAACATAAGAGGAATTTGTTTTGCCATACAATAAAAACATACCAATAAAAAGCAACAGAACACACAAAATACATTTTAACATAAACATCCACCACAGTGACTCCTCCACGTTCCTCACTGTGATGGAAGGCGAAAAAAAGTTCAATCTCTTCCCTTCTTAGTTCCTCCGGGGTCGCTGCCCTCGATCTGACCCGGCTCGGGGCTAGTCGAACCTTCTGCGACCTGGAGCTTCCCGACATCGGTCATTGCCCGAGACTGCGAGCTCCTCGATGGTGAAGTCCGCAGGTCGCGGTTGTCGCATCGAACCCTGGCAAGGGATCGCAGGTTTGATGGTAGGTCCACAGCCCCTCGGTGGGGCTCAAAGTCAGTTTCGAGCAAGGCCACCCAGTTCCCTGACGTTAGGCCGCAGAGCGACCGGAGATACGATCCGGAAAACAATCGCATCTCCGGCAAGGTAAGAGATACAATAAAAGATTCCCCTCCCCTCTCCCCCCCCCCCCAATAAAACAAACCAGAGAACATTAACCGTCGCTGACGGCGCCACCCGGTACATCCACATGAATCTATAATGCAAAGTTCTGGAGTAACTCTGCGGGTCAGGCAGCACATCTCGAGGACACGGGGAAGCGACGCGTCGAATTAGCGATCCCTTTTCAGACTGATTGTAGTCGGGGGCCAAATACTGGAAAAGAAGTGGGGCGGAAGCCTTGCAAGTGATGATGGGTTGCAGGTTACGTTGGAGGGGTGGGTGGTATGGGTGACAGACAAATGGACGGACAAAGGCGAGAGGTATTCCTTGTTGAAGCAATGGCCGATAAAGCACACCAACTTTCCTTAGAAAGCTGAAGAAGTCTGGGATGTCCCCAACAAATCTTAATAACCTCTACAGATGCGCCGTAGAATACATTTCGTCGGCGTGCATTGTGCCATAGGTTGGAAACAGCAGGAGATTGCAAAGAATATTGACCACAGCCCAGACAACCACGCTAATCAACCTCCTTTCCGTTATTGACATCGGCGAAAGCAAGCGCAGGCTCGGCGATCGCTTCGCTGAACACCTGCGCTCGGTCCGCATTAACAAAACTGATCTCCCGGTGGCCGAGCACTTGAACTCCCCCTCCCATTCCCAGTCTGGCCTTTCTGTCATGGGCCTCCTCCAGTGCCGTAGTAAGGCCACCGGAAATTGGAGGAACAGCACCTCATATTTCGCCTGGGCAGTTTGCAGCCCGGTGGTATGAACGTCGACTTCTCCAACTTTAGATAGCTCCTCTGTCCCTCCCTTCCCCTCCTCCTTCCCAGATCTCCCTCTATCTTCCTGTCTCCATCTATATCCTTCCTTTGTCCCGCCCCCCTGACATCAGTCTGAAGAAGGGTCTCGACCCGAAACGTCACCCATTCCTTCTCTCCCGAGATGCTGCCTGACCTGCTGAGTTACTCCAGCATTTTGTGAATAAATCGATTTGTACCAGCATCTGCAGTTATTTTCTTATACTCCCTTCCATTATCCCCATTTACATCTCACGCTGCCTCTGCAAGGCCACCAGTATAATCAAGGGCGAATCTCACCCCGGTTACTTCCTCTTCCCCTTCTCACACCAAACAAAGCGTACTGAAGTGTGAAAACGCACAGCTCCAGTTTCAGGGGCAGTTTCTTCCCAGCTGTTATCAGGCAACTGAACCACCGACCTCCAATCAGAGAGCAGTCCTGAGCTGCTTTATTTACCTCATTGGAGACCCTCGGACTATCTTTAATCTGACTTTACATGATTTTATCTTGCACGAAACATTATTCACGTTATTCGCTTTATCATGTGTCTCTACACTGTGCATGGCTCGATTGTAGTCATTTTGTTGTTTTTTCCGCTGGCTGGTTACCAGGCAACAAACGTTTTTAACATTTCCTCGGTAAACGTGACAATAAACAAAACAAAACAAAACTAAACTAAACTAAACTAAACTAAACTGAACTGAACTAAACTAAACTAAACTAAACTAAACTAAACCAACTTAATTTAAACTAATCTAAACTCAACTAAACTAAACTGAACTAAACTAAAGATAGACATTAAATGCTGGAGGAACTCAGCGGGTCAAGCAGCATCTCTGGGGAGATTTTTGGTTACGTTTCGGGTCGAGGCCCTTCTTCAGCAAACTAAACTAAACTAAAGGCAAGGCAAGGCAAGGCAAGTTTATTTATATAGTACATTTCATACCGCAATGGTACTTCAAGGCGCTTTACACAGAGCATAAAAAATATAGAACATGGAGAAAAGGTAGGATAATACAAATAATAAGAGTAATAAGATAAATAAATAATAGTTACAAGTAAGATTAATGGAGTAATGGGGGATCGTGACAGAAGCGTCCTCGTGACGCGTCGGGCGACCAATTCTGTCAACATATTGGTCGACAACAGGAGCCAACAGAGAGCTAACGCCGTCTGACACGCGAGCGAACGATAGAGTAATACAATTAGATACAAAGTAATAAGATGTAAAAAGTAATACGAATAGATCAAAAGTAAGATATATAGAGTAGCAAGAATCAAAGTGCTCGTCATAGACACTGGTGTTTAGCCTAGTTTTGAATATATTTAGAGTTTGGGCCTGTTTGAGTTCTTCGCGGAGTTTATTCCACATGTACGAAACAGAGTGACTAAAAGCTGCTTCACCGTTTTTTACTCTTGGAGTGTTTAATAGACTGGTCCCAGTTGACCTCAGGGGTCTAGCTGGAATGTAAGATGAGAGAAGGTCTGATATGTATACCGGTCCAACACCATTAAGTGATTTGTAGACAATTAGGAGTGCTTTGAATTCGATTCTCTGACAGACAAAACTAAACCAAAATAAACTAAAGAAAGCTAAGCTAAACTAAACTAAGCTAAACTAAACTAAACTAAGCTAAGCTAAACCAAATTAAACCAAATTAAACTAATCTAAACTAATTTAAACGAAACTAAATGAAACTAAACTAAACTGAACTTGTGTCCCCTCGTTTCTTTCTGGTTGAAAGTTACCATATAGCCATACAGCCATACCAAAAGAGTCTGGTAACTCAAATTTGACTGTACCTTAATTGGTACATGTGACAATAAATTATCTTGATCTTGAAATCATGAAATCTTTAATACTTGAGATCTTGATGGAGTCAGCCCAGGTCCCTGCTCTCAATCATTACTCCGGAGGACTCTGGATAAAGTCGCTTAATTTACGGCTCATATCGTTGCTCGGTTACCCCAGGCATCTTTGGAGTAATCAGACAGATTACTCAACCTGATAATTACTCATTCACCACGAGCTTCCGCATGAGTCAACCCAGGATCCTGTTTCACACGAATTCTCAGAAAGCTGAATCGTTGAGGAGTTTATCAGTCAAAGTTCTCTTGTCACAGAATTTCTAATAAGTTGAGGAAAATTATGATCCGGTGGCAATGAAGGCGGGGAGGGCAGTTGCGAGGTTATAGTTTATACGAACAGGAAGGTTATGGTCCAACTATTCGTCATCTATATACTAAAACTCTCGTATGTTTGTTTGTTTGTTCCTGAACTACAGCCAAAACGATACACGACAACGTGACAATTTTAGGTCCACCTTACTCACAATCATCCCCTTGGTGCTAATGGAAGACGTTTAATTGAAATCTGTGTTATATATTTAAAGTGATTCACATTTTAAAGTTTAAATCTCTCCTAGGGAGGAAGGGGGGTAGGAGGGGGATGGAGGGAGGGTGGTGGGAGGGGGGGAGGAAGGAAGGGGGAATGAGCGGGGTGTAGCGGGGGGGGGGGAGGGGAGGGGGGAGGGAGGTGGAGGAGGGGGAGCAGGGGAAGGGGGGAGAAGTGGGTGCTGAAACCAATGCAGGAGAGGTTTGGGCCCAACGGGTCAACTTGGTCTAGTAGACTCAGAGTCCAAAGTCGCAGAAACAAGTCCCTCTGGCCTACTTGCCCATATCGACTAACATGTCCAACCGACATTAGTCCCACCTGACAGCGTTTGGCCCATATCGCTCCAAACCTGTCCTATCCATGTACTTGTCTAATTGTTTATTGAAAGTTGCAATATTGCCCGGCTCAACTACTTCCTTTGGTAGCTCGTTCCATACACCGCCATCCTTTGTGTCAAAAAAAAAAACTCTCAAATTCCTTTTTAATCTTTCCCCCTTCACTTTCAACCTATGTCCTCTGCTACGCGATTCCCCGAAAATGATGGGAACGCCACAGCTGTAATCTCTACAGCACCTCCGATGCCATAGTGTAGGAAGGGTGCGAATGTGGAGGATGTGAATGTACAGAACACATATTTGGATGAAGCGTTTCAGTGATGAGGAGTGAGTGGAAAATCCGATGGCGTCGGTATTGATAGACACAAGATGCTGAAGTGACTCAGCGGGTCAGGCAGCATCTTTGGAGAAAATGAATAGGTGACGTTTCGGATCGGGGCCTTTCTTCTGGCAATGTAGTGTGTGTGTGGGGGGGGGGGAGCAGCAAGAAACAACGAGGACAAATCACGGTCGGCAACAGATGGCGTCAGCCAGGGAGGTTCCCTGATAACCCATTTTATGGCTAGGAATGGTGTGATCCCAAGAAATGATACATCGGTGCGAACTGTGAAGGAGTACAGGAGCACAATCAACCTATACACAAGTACAGCAAATAACGCAAAGCCAAAAATACCAGGGTGAAGAATATTGTATTTGCAGCATTTCAACGTGATAGTTACAGAAGAAAAGTCCAAATCCACCTTCGGAAAGGTTGGAAGATCGGGAAGAGGTTCTCGCTTATTACAGGAGCGTTGAGCAGCCTGCGGATAACGGGAAAGAAGGTGTTCTTGAATCTGGTGGTACGTTCTTCCAAACTTCCGTATCGTTTGCCGGACGTTAGAGGGGAGAAGAATGAACGACAGGGATGTGAGTGATCTTTGCTTAAGCTGGCTGCTTATCATAGGCAGCTTGCTGCGCAGATTCATTGCATGGTGGGGAAGCTAGTCTGTGTGAATTACTGGGCTGCATCCATAACTCTGGAATTTCTTGGGATCTTGGGAACAGATGTTGCTAAACAAATCTGTAGCGTAATCCATTAGGATGCTTCCTAAGTTTCATCTGTAAAAGTTGGTAATGGTCGTTGGAGACAAGCCGAACTTCCTTGGTCTTCTTAGCAAGTAGTGACTTTTGGTGCGCTTTTTTGGCCTTTCCGCAGAAGAGGCTGAGGGACGAAGATATAGAGTCATAGAGTCATAGAGTCCTACAGCACAGAAAGAGGCCCTTCGGCCCATCGTGTCCGCGCCGCCCGTTACCAAACACAGTCTAATTTTAATCCCATTTTCCCGCATTTGGACCGTAGCCCTGAATGTTGTAGCATTTCAAGTGCCCATCCAAATGCCTGTTAAACGTTGTGAGTGTTCCCGCCTCCACCACCACCCCAGGCAGTGAGTTCCAGACTCCAACCACCCTCTGGGTGAAAAAGTTCTTTCTCACATCCCCCCGAAACCTCCCTCTCCTTACCCTGTATCTATGTCCCCTCGTTGTTGAACCTTCCACCAGTGGAAGAAGTTCCCCGCCATCTACCTTATCTGTGCCCCTCATGATCTTGTACACCTCGATCATGTCCCCTCTCAGCCTTCTCTGCTCCAGGGAAAACAACCACAGTCTGCTCAGTCTCTCCTCATAGCCGAGGCCCTTCATCCCTGGCAGCATCCTAGTGAATCTCCTCTGCACCCTCTCCAAAGCTATCACATCCTTTCTATAATGTGGTGACCAGAACTGTACACAATACTCCAGCTGCGGCCTCACCAGTGTTCTGTACAATTCCATCATTACCCCCCTACTTTTATATTCGATGACCCGGCTAATGAAGGCCAGTAACCCATATGCCTTTTTGACCACCCTGTCCACCTGTCCTGCTGCCTTCAAGGACTTGTGTACCTGTACTCGAAGGTCCCTCTGTACCCCTGTCTTCCCTAGGGTCCTTCCATTCATGGTGTATTCCCTATATATCTCCAAAATATTGTGAGGGCGTAGTTAGGGTATATGGTAATACATGTCTCACCACGGCAGAAGTGTCCAGATCTAAAGGGCATATTAGAGGAAACGGTAAGAGGTGAAGATGAACCTGATGAACTATTTCTCCAGCGGTATGTTGCAATCTGTAACACGCTGTCTGAGGTGGAGGAGCAAATTCTCACATTTGAGAGCCGTAACCAACCACAGTGATACTGTGACATTTAAACGCACTAACGCCTTTACTTCTTTATAAGACGAAAGACCGTCAACATGTCAGCGGTTGCTCATGCGGATTCAATAGTTGTCCCATAGAAAACTTGTAAATTGTTGTTGACAACCATGATAGTAAGTTATGAATTTAGACACTCGCTGGAGTAAGGGAATTGTTCCGTTGTTTGAAAAGGACGTGTGACAATGGTATGGAACACGGAGACTCAACTTTCTGAAGACATTATCTTCTCTTCCCTACAGTCCTGAAAGGCCTGCGCTATTTTTGTGGAATGTACCTATTTCCCTTTCTCAAACCCCAATAGCTAAAGAAAATATACACCCCACACTTTGTATGTTTCAGAGAAGTCAACTTTCATTTCTCTAAACTCTGAATTACGGACGTCAAGCTCACGAAAGATCCCCTGCCACAACGGAAACACTTTCCCAGAACACATACTGGCGAATTGTCACCGTACGCCCTCTGTAGGACACATAAGTGTATAGCAATCGTGGTGCACCCATCTACATACCAAAATTCTCGTTGTTTGTTTGTTTTCACCCGAACTACAGACAAAATGGTACACGATAGCGCGCAATTTTTTGGGCCACCTTACTCAACGTCGTCTCTTTGGTCCTAATGGAAGAAGTTTCATTGAAACGTTTTAACGTTCACATTTTAACGTTTAAATCTATCTCCTAGGAAGGAGGGAGGGATGGAGGGAGGGCGGAGGAGGGAGGATAAGGTGGGTTGCGGAGGTGAAGGGGGATGGGAAGGGGGGAGGGGGTGGGAGGGAGAGGGGAGGGAGCGGGGGTGGGGACGGGGAAGGGAGGAGTGAGGGAGGGGGGGGGGGAGGGAGTGGGGTGGGGAGGAGGAGAGTGTCCTGCACCAATGCAGGAGAGGTTTGGGCCCAACGGGTCTAGTATTAATTGAAGGTCTTGGCCCTTGATTCTTGGGGACCCAAATGTCGGTGCGGACTCGAAGGGCCGAATGGCGTACTCCTGCACCTATTGTCCATTGTTGGGCTGAAGGGTCTGTTTCCACACTGCACTACTAAATGACTCTATGACTCTATGGTAGTGTTCCTCAGTCCTTGCTGCGCTTATCCTTTTAGCTCGTACAGGCTAGTAGTTTGGGAAATGTAACATCTGCAAGCTTGCGGGTCACACAATGCTGGGAGGGGGGCGTGGGGTGGCAGTGTGAGCTGCGAGGAGTATGCTACAAGGCTGCAGGGTGATTAGATACGTTTGGTTAGTTTGGGAATAGAGCGCGGTATCAGGCCATTCGGCTCACCGAGTCTGCCCAGCCCAGCGACACCCGCACACTAACATTATCTTACATACACAGGTGACAATGCACAATTTTTACCGAATCCAATTAATCTGCAAGCCTGTACATCTTTGGATTGTGGGAGGAAACCGGAGCACCCGGAGAAAGCCGACGCGGGTCACAGGGAGAATGTGCAAACTCCGTCCAGACAGCATCCGTAGTCAGGATTGAACCCAGAGTTCTCGTGCTCTTACGCATTCAAGGCAGTAATGCTACAGATGCACCACTGTGCGATAATCTTACCGACTTGCACATATTTTCTGAACAGTTTATTGTAAAATGTTGAACTGGAAGGTGAAAAGAAAACTGCCAAAACATGGGACAACTTTCCCAGGTTGGTTTGTCTTGGACAAGAGGTGATAGGTAAAAGGTGGGTCAAAGGATGTGAATGGGATTTTTCACACCGTGTAGTTCGATTAGAGAACGGTGAAGGCAGGGCATCGCAGAACATTTAAGGGCTATCTCGACAAGCACTTACATCGCCAAGGCAAAGACCATAGAACATGGAGCGGTAGAACGCAGGAAAACACCCTTCGGCCCACAATGACCGTGGTGGGCATAATGTCAAGTTAAACTGATCTCAGCAGCTTTCACATAATCCAGGTCCCGACATTATTTGGGCTTCCAGATGCCGATTCAAAAGTTTGATAACAGTCACGTTCGCACCTGCTTCCACCACCATCCCTGGCAGTTAATTCGAAGGTCGACACAAAATGCTGTTGTAACTCGGCGGGACAGGCAGCGTCTCTGAAGAGAAGGAATTGGAGACGTTTCGTGTCGAGATCCTCCTTCTGAGAATTGAGCGATAGGCACCTAAATACAAGTCGTGGTCCGATCAACCACGGCTGGGTCGCCCGGACGAAGATGTCCGATGTTGAAAGACCCGAAATACCAATGACCCCAGGTTACATCACTGATGATGTCTTCAGGGGCACCAAGAGATGTATTTTATCAAATTAACATGTATGAAAAGGATAGGTAGTTAGAGGTTACCAAAAATGAACGTTTTAAATTGTTTTATGTATACTGTTACCGAGATTACTTAAAGGAAAATGTATCAAGATGAGACAAAATGTATACGTTAATGACTTGGATGAAGGGATTAAAAGTACCATTAGCAAATTTGCAGATGATACAAAGCTGGGTGGTAGTGTGAACTGTGAGGAAGATGCTATGAGGTTGCAGGGTGACTTGGACAGGTTGTGTGAGTGGACGGATGCATGGCAGATGCAGTTTAATGTGGATAAGTGTGAGGTTATCCACTTTGGTGGTAAGAATAGGAAGGCAGAGTATTATCTGAATGGTGTCAAGTTAGGAACAGGGGACGTACAACGTGATCTGGGTGTCCTAGTGCATCAGTCACTGAAAGGAAGCATGCAGGTAGAGCAGGCAGTGAAGAAAGCCAATGGAATTTTGGCCTTCATAACAAGAGGAGTGGAGTATAGGAGCAAAGAGGTCCTTCTGCAGTTGTACAGGGCCCTAGTGAGACCGCACCTGGAGTACTGTGTGCAGTTTTGGTCTCCAAATTTGAGGAAGGATATTCTTGCTATTCAGGGCGTGCAGCGAAGGTTTACTAGGTTAATTCCCGGAATGGCGGGACTATCATATGTTGAAAGACTGGAGCGATTAGGCTTGTTTACACTGGCATTTAGAAGGGTGAGAGGAGATCTTATCGAAAAGTATAAGATTATTAAGGGGTTGGACACGTTAGAGGCAGGAAACATGTTCCCAATATTGGGGGAGTCCAGAACAAGGGGCCACAGTTTAAGAATAAGGGGTAGGCCATTTAGAACTGAGATGAGGAAAAACTTTTTCAGTCCGAGAGTTGTGAATCTGTGGAATTCTCTGCCTCAGAAGGCAGTGGAGGCCAATTCTCTGAATGCATTCAAGAGAGAGCTAGATAGAGCTCTTAAGGATAGCGGAGTCAGGGGGTATGGGGAGAAGGCAGGAACGGGGTACTGATTGAGAATGATCAGCCATGATCACATTGAATGGCGGTGCGGACTCGAAGGGCCGAATGGCGTACTCCTGCACCTATTGTCTATTGTCTATTGTCTATTGTCTATAAACGACTGAAGGCTTCATATTATATTGTAGAGACAAGGAACTGCAGATGCTGGTTTGCACAAGGGACACAAAGTGCTGAAGTAACTCAACGGCTCAGGCAACATCTCTGGAGTAACATGGATACATGATGTTTCGGATGGGGACACCTCTTCACGTCGCTTGGTTTATTACATTGCTTAGTGTATGGTTGCACAAGTGCCAATGGAAACCATTGTTTGTCTGTTTCAGTTCCCGCCCGCGATTAAAGTTCTTATTGACCGCTTTGTTTGCTTACTACATGGAAGCTACGGAGAGAGAGCCATAGTTTCCACCTATTCCACCTAAGGGGTTGGACAGGCTAGATGCAGGAAGATTGTTCCCGATGTTGGGGAAGTCCAGAACAAGGGGTCACATTTTAAGGATAAGGGGGAAGTCTTTTAGGACCGAGATGAGAACGTTTTCTTTCACACAGAGAGTGGTGAATCTGTGGAATTCTCTGCCACAGAAGGTAGTTGAGGCCAGTTCATTGGCTATCTTTAAGAGTACAGGATACTGAGTTGGATGATCAGCCATGATCATATTGAATGGCGGTGCAGGCTCAAAGGGCCGATTGGCCGACTCCTGCACCTATTTTCTATGTTTCTATGTTTCTATATATTGAAAGATAAGTCAGCTTTTACCCCTTCAAGTTAATTTAGAAAGTAACGATTAACTGGTAGATATCCACACAAAGCGAGGGTACTGAGCGGGCCTGACGGCATGTCTGGTGAAAAGGAATCGGTGACGTTTCGGGTCGAGACCCGTCTTCAGACTGGTCGCCACCCGAAACGTCACTTATTCCTTTTCTCCAGAGAGGCTGTCTGACCTGCTGAGTTGCTCCAGTTTTTTTTTTAGCCTATCTTCGGTTTAAACCAGCATATGCAGTTTCTTCCGTCACAACTTTAAAAACTGGTTCTCTATTTGTATTGACAAATTCAACTTGCGTCGAACAAATAGTGTTCCCTAATTCTGTAGTTGCCTACAATCCAATTCATGTTATGGAAACGCGCATTGTGGCAGAATCACCTGTGGATGTGTCTAGTGCATTATATGCGCCAGGTTTCGGATTATTTGGGGTTTATCTTACAGTTAAGTGGGGAAGGTGGGTGGGGGGGTGAATTGTTATTGGACGTGCTTACATGAACGCCTGGAAAACCAACACGCTGCCCAGTAAAGATGAGAAATAAACAATAGATACAATAACGCATGAAGTACAAAAAAAACTTGTTTGATCTTGTTGTTATTTTTTAAATGAGAAGTGGTAGTCATTAAAATGCATCAGTGATAATTGATTTAGAATTTTAAAGGTTTTTAAGGCCACTAGTGTTAGCCAGGCGTGAATAATAGCTCTGTGTGTCTAAAAGAACTGTAGATGCTGGTTGATACCAAAAATAGATACGACATGCTGGAGAAACTCAGCGGGTCAGGTCGGAAGCCGTCTTCAGACTAAAGAAGGGTACCGACTTGAAACGTTCCTTTTTTACAGAAATGCTGCCTGACCCGCTGGATTACTCCAACATTGTTTGTCGACCTTCGTGAATAATATCAGGTTGTATAGGACGGCAGTGGCGCTGCACTTGGAGCAGGGTGCTCAGTTTTACTCGCCCTTCCGTAAGAAAGGTGCCATTGCTATGAAATGTGAGCAGATTTACGAATGTGGTGCCAGGACACGAGGGCCGAAGCTGCAGGGAGAGTTTGGGCAGGCAAGAGTAGCGCGAGAGGCTGGACATACAAAGGTATGCATCGCTCAGCCAAAACATTACGACCGGCTGAGCCAAAACATTATGACCACCTGCCTAATATGCTGTTGGTCCTCCGTGTGCAGCCCCATACGCAGCAGGGCGCGAGGCACTATGTATTGTGATACATTCCTCCCGTGACCACCATTAAAATTGTCTGTGACTTGTGCCACAGTCGACCTTCTATCGATCCGGACCAGATGGGATAGCCTTCGTTGCCCTCGCGCACCAATGTGCTTTGGACGCCGGTTTGTGGTTTGTCCCTCCTCGGACCACTGTCGGTCGGTACTCACCACTGCTGACCGGGAGCACCCCACAAGCCTTGCCGTTTCAGAGATGCTCTGACCCGGTCGTCTGGTCATAACAATTTGCCCCTTGTCAAAGTCGCTCAGGTTTTTACTCCTGCCCATTTCTCCTGCATCCAACACATCACGTTCAAGAACTGACTGTTCACTGGCTGCCTAATATATCCCACCCATTGACAGGTGCCATTGTAACATGATAATCAATGTTATTCACTTTACCTGTCAGTGGTCATAATGTTTTGGCTGTTCGGTGTATAAACGCATGAGGAATTCTCTGCCGCAGAGGGCAATGGAAGCCAAATCACTGGATGGATTTAAGAAAGAGTTAGTTAGAGCTATAGGGGCTAGTGGAATCAAGAGATATGGGGAGAAGGCAGGCACGGATTATTGATTGGGGACGTATTGTTCCAAATACGTCCTCTGGCAGTTTGGTCCATGCACCCACCACTCTTTTGCGAAAAAAGTTACCCCTCCTATTAAATTTTTCCCCACTTCACCTCAAACCCTTGACCTCTGGTTCATGATTCACCTACGCTGAGCATGTGCACCTATCCAATCAATTCCTCTCAATATTTTATACACCCCTATCAGAACCCCCCTCATCCTCCTGCGCTCTATGGAATACAGTCCCAGTCTGATCATCCGTCCCAATAGCTCGGACACTCGAGTCCTGTTCAGCATCCTTTTAACGGTGGCGCAGCGGTACAGTTGCTGCCTTTCAGCGATTGCAGCGCCGGAGATCCGGGTTCGATCCCGACTACGGCTCCTGTCTGTACGGAGATTGCACGGTCTCCCCGTGACCTGCGTGGGTTTCCTCCGAGATCTTCGGTTTCCTCCCACACTCCAAAGATTGGCTTGGTAAATTTAAAAATTGTCCCTAGTGGGTATAGGATAGTATTAATGTGCGGACCCGGTGGGCCGAAAGGGCCTATTTCCGCGCTGTATCTCTAAATCTTCTCTGCACCATTTCCAACTTGACAACATCTCTCCTGTACCATGGTGCGCAGAACGAAATACATTTAGAGTATGTGTAGAAAAGAACTGTAGATGCCGGTTTAAACCGGGTAAACAGAAAAGAAAGGCTGGAGGAACTCAGCGGGGCAGGCAGCATCTCTGGAGAGAAGGAGTGGGTGATGTTACGGGTCCAGAAAGGTTTTCCTGCCTCGCTGAGTCACTCCAGCATTTTGTGTCTGTCTACAATTATTGTTTTCAGTTCTGGGCACCATGTTACAGGTAATATGTTGTAAAGTTGGAAATTAAGCTATGGATTTAATGCGATCCATTTATGAGTAGCTATTTTGCTTTGAAATTAAACTGCGACTGAATAATGTTCCCACAATTGTTCCATACAGGGTGGACACCAAAATCATTATTGGAGCAAAGAGGTCCTTCTGCAGTTGTACAGGGCCCTAGTGAGACCGCACCTGAAGTACTGTGTGCAGTTTCGGTCTCCACATTTCAGGAAGGATATTCTTGCTATAGAGGGCGTGCAGCGTAGGTTTACTAGGTTAATTCCCGGAATGGCGGGACTGTCGTATGTTGAAAGACTGGAGCGACTAGGCTTGTATACACTAGCATTTAGAACGATGAGAGCGGATCTTATTGATACATATAAGATTGTTAAGGGATTGGACACATTAGAGGCAGGAAACATGTTCCCAATGTTGGGGGAGTCCAGAACCAGGGGGCACAGTTTAAGAATAAGGGGTAG
Source organism: Rhinoraja longicauda (assembly GCF_053455715.1). Classification (NCBI taxonomy): domain Eukaryota; kingdom Metazoa; phylum Chordata; class Chondrichthyes; order Rajiformes; family Arhynchobatidae; genus Rhinoraja; species Rhinoraja longicauda. The sequence continues at coordinate 3,521,617 of NC_135991.1, forward strand.
GTCATTTAGAACGGAGATGAGGGAAAACGTTTTCAGTCAGAGAGTTGTAAATCTGTGGAATTCTCTGCCTCAGAAGGAGGCAGTGGAGGCCAATTCTCTCGATGGTTTCAAGAGAGAGTTAGATAAAGCTCTTAAAGGCGGCGGAGTCAGGGGGTATGGGGAGAAGGCAGGAACGGGGTACCGATTGTAAATGATCGGCCATGATCACATTGAATGGCGGTGCGTACAGGCTCGAAGGGCCAAATTGCCTCCTCCTGCACCTATTGCCCATTGTCTATTGTCTATTTGGTACACCGGCACTAAACTTGCATTTATATTAATCTTGCACTTGGCATTCATGTTGTTTATTCCCGACACTCCTTTGATGTTTTTAAGTAAATGATTTGCCAGCTTATTTACAGCTCGATCTGTTTACATTTACCACGGTGCTTAATTGGGTTTCGCAATCTGTTAGGGACTTGTAAACATCTCGACATTTAACAATAGGACCAGCGCAATGTTCCCGAGAGATCGGGAGTCAAAGTTAATGTTGCCGTGGTATATATCGCGGCAAGGCTTCATTCGCAGTGATTCCCCTCAAGGCTGAGGAGACTTGTCGCTTTGACAATGGAAGTGACGGAAACGTTTAGCGTCGTCAGGGAAATGTTCTACCTGATCCTGACAGTCACTGGTGTTCCCGGTAGGTGACCACACTTTCCTTCTGTAAATCTGCATGTTTGCAAAGGTTTTGCTTTGGTGTCGACTGTGATGCAAGTATTATAACAACGATAGGATGGACAGCACGGCTGGGAGAACTGCTGCTTCACAGCGCCAGAGATCCCGGGATTGATCCTGACTTCAGGGCAGCGGTCGAGTTGCTGCCTAACAGCGAATGCAGCGCCGGAGACTCAGGTTCGATCCTGACTACGAACGCCGTCTGTACGGAGTTTGTACGTTCTCCCTGTGACCTGCGTGGGTTTCCTCCGAGATCTCCGGTTTCCTCCCACATTCCAAAGACGTGCAGGTTTGTATGTTAATTGACTGGGTAAATGTAAAAATTGTCCTTAGTGGGTGTAGGACAGTGTTAATGTGCGGGGATCGCTGGGCGGCGGGGAGTCGGTGGGCCGAAGGGCCTGTTTCCGCGCTATATCTCTAAATCTAAAAAATCTGAACAGTTTGCATGTTCTACCTGTAACCGCGTATGTTTCCCCCGGGGTGCTAATGTTTCCTCTCACGCCGCAAAGACGCGCGAGTTTTTAGGTTAATTTGTCTTTGTAAAACTACCCCGACTGTTTCTCGAGTAGACGTGACCGTGGGGTAACATAGAACTGGTGTGAACGGGTCATCGATCGCAGGCGTGGACCAAAGGGCTGTTTCCATGCTGTATCTATAGTCTAAACTAATATGCAATTATAAATACATAGATCATTATAGTAGATTTATCTACCTTTTTGCAATTTCACGGCCAACATACAAAAAGGATTGTTACATCGTGAAATTGCTCGCCTTTATCCCATGTAGGAAGGAACAGTGCATGCTGGGTTACACCGAAAATAGTCACCAAATGCTGGAGCAACTCAGCGGAAAACGTGCATCGCTGGATAGAAGGAATAGGTGACATTTCGGGTCGAGACCCTTCTCCAGACAGTCTGAAGAAGACAATCAGAAGTCTGAACAAAGGTCTCGACGCGAAAGGTCACCCTTTCCTTCTATCCAGAGAAGCTACCTGTTCCGCTGGGTTACTCCAGCATTTTGTATTGATCCTCTTTATCCCGTGTTGTTCAATATATGGAGGATTATCAATGTTTACAATTCAATACAATACAATATAATACAATACATCTTCATTGTCATTGTACAGGGCTATACGATGCAATAATTTAATTAGCTAGTCAGTATTAATTTAAACAATCCTACGAAACAAATTGTAACAGTTTTAAAACAGAATAAAGTGCAAGTAGATCTGTGCCGGTTCACTGTGCGATGTGACCATCCGGCTCGGCAGGACCGGTTCATAGCCGCTATGGCCCTGGGGATGAAGCTGTTCCTGAGTCTGGAGGTGCGGGCGTAGAAGGCCTTGTATCGTCTACCCGATGGAAGGAGTTCGAACAGACTGTTCCAGGGGTGTGAAGAGACTTTGTGGATGCTGGTGGCTTTTCTGAGGCATCGTGTGTTGTAGATGCCTTCCAAGGCTGGTAGCTGTGTTCCGATGGTCCTACGGCAGATAAGAACATGGGGTAACATAAAACTAGTGTGAACGGATCATCGATCGCAGGCGTGAACCAAAGGGCCACGGCATGTTAGTCTTTATTAGTAAGGGATTTGACTGTAACAAAACTCCACGTGGAATAATGTGTTCAGACCGCGCTTGGAATATTATTTTCATCTTTAGTTGGCGTGGTATAGGAAAGTGGCCATTAAGCGGAGAGGACTTATGAATATGATATCGGGACTTGAGGGCTTGAGTTCGAGGGAGAGGTTCGTCGGGGTGGAACTTTATTCCTTGAAACTCTGGAGCCTGAAGGGTGATCTCATAGAGGTATACAAAATCATAAGCGGAATAAATAGGGCAAATGCAAATCTTTCCCAGGAACGAGGAATCAAGAACCAAAGGGCAAAGGTTTAAGGAGAGAGGGCAAATGTTTAATAGAAACCTGACAGGCAACGTTTTAACGTAGAGGGTGGTGGGTATATGGAACGAGCTGTCAGAGGATGCAGTTGAGCCGGGTGCAATTATGACATTCAAAAGACACATGGACAGGTACATGGAGAAGAAACGTTTAGAGTGAGTGGCGCAGGTAAATTGTACCAGATTGGATGAGGCATCTTACTAAGCACTGGATCGAAGTGTTCTTTTTCGTGCTAGATGAATGTTTCTTTCGGCTGCTTGTCTCTGATAGGAACGGAAACAATGTTCTCAATAGTGGGGCAGCGGTAGAGTTACTGCCTTTCAGCGCCAGAGACCCGGGTTCGATCCTGACTACGGTGCTGTCTGTACAGAGTTGGTACGTTCTCCCTGTGACCGCGTTGATTTGCTCTGGGTGCACTGGCTTAATGCCACACTTAAAAGACGTGCTGCTTTGTAGGTTAATTGGCTTTACAGATTGTCACCAGTGTGCGTAGGCTAGTCTTCTTCTTGCATATGGCGTGCACAGCCTAAAGTTGTAGGTCAAGGGTAGACATCCAGGCCAGGGCAGCATCAGTTGCTGGGTGGATGGCCTTAATGCCACCAGGGAAAAGCTTCAGTGAGCAGTCATTCACGATGTGTGGAATGGTCTGGTCTGGATATCCGCAGTCGCAAGCATGGCTGTCACTATTCTACATCTATGCACAATCTAATAGATGTAGAATAATGTTAGTGGGTGATCGAATGGTTGGCGCGGATTCGGTAAGCAGAAGGCCCTGTTTCCGCTCTGTATCTCTAAATTAAACTGAACTATAAGCGGACGACTGTCCCACTTTGGCGGAGCGCGGGTGCTTGTCGGCTTGGAAATTTGTTCGTTTTATTTTACTCTCTAACCGCAACTTTTCGACTTCTCAGTGTTAAACTGTGGCGCGCTTTGCGGCACTGTCGTTGGCGAAAGAATCATCTGAAATCACTCTCACTTTTCATTTATTGCAGTTAATTTAGTGGCGATTGTGATCCTGTCCAGGGGAAAATGCGGCCTCACCATCTGCACCACTCGCTACCTTTTGTCCATGGCAGCGTCCGATCTACTTGTCATTGTCTTCGAGGTTATGCTGTGGCGGCTGAACTATTACTATTTTCCAACATCTTTCCTGGACCTAACCCGTGTCTGCAGCGCCATTCTCGTCCTGAGACACGCGTCTTTGGACTGTTCTGTCTGGTGCACTGTCGTTTTCACGTTTGATCGGTTCGTCCTGATTTGTTGTCAGAAACTGAAAATAAAATATTGTACCGAGAGAACCGCGGCAGTGGTTCTCGCCACGACCAGTATCCCGCTCTGTTTAAAAAACGTGCCCTTCTACTTCTCTCGTGAACCTGACAAGATAATTAACGGCGTGCCGTGGGGCTGCAATTATAAAACCAGTTATTTCATTGATCCCGGATGGGTGGGGTTCGACTGGTTTGATAAGATGTTGACGCCGTTGGTACCGTTTCATTTGGTGCTGCTCTTCAACGTTTTGACAGTCAGACACATTCTGGTGGCCAGCCGACTTCGACAGGGACTGAGAGGTCAGGCCACAGGAGAGAATCGCCGTGACTCGGAAGTGGAGAGCAGACGGAAGTCGGTGGTTTTACTCTTCACCATTTCCGGCTGCTTCATAGTCCTATGGATGCCGGCTGTTATTAATTTCTTTTATTATCACATTACTGGTAAAGCTCCCAGTGATTACAACTATGCTGCTTATATATTTAAACATGTTGCCTATATGCTGCGGAACTTAAGTTGCTGCACTAACACTTTTATTTATGGGGTGACTCAGTCCAAGTTTCGAGAGGAGCTAAAGCACGCGGTGAAATATCCCGTTACGAAGGTTATTCAATTGATCAATAAACAAAACAACTGATCATTGCCGGGTGTTTCGCAGAGCTGATTATAATGTTTGTTCTCATGTGTATCATTCAAACTTGTCCTTATCCACCTACGTGCCCCATTCAACCCAACCCGAAATGTTGCCTGTCCAATGTTCCCCAGAGTTGCTGCCTAACCCGCTGAGTTACGAAACCACTTCCTGTCGTTTTTTAAAATAATAAACCAGCATCTGCAGTTCGTTTGGACTTTTGGGATACAGCGCGGAAACGGGCCCATCGGCCCACCGTGTCCGCGTCAACCCGCGATCAACTCGTACGCTAACACAATCCTGAACACCAGGGACAAATAATTGTACTATTTTCTACCGAAATTTATCTACAAACTTGTACGTCTTTCGAGGGAGGGGGGGGGGATGGGGTCGGAGCAACCGGAGAAAACTCACGCGGCCACGGGAAGAAAGTACAAATTCCGAGCAAGCAGCACCGGAGATCAGGATGGAATCTGGGTCTCTGGCGCAGTAAAGCAGGAACCTCCAGGCCGCTCCTGTTGTCTCCATTTGCTCGCGGTCGTCCCTTATCTCTCCAAGGTTTTCCGATCCATGTAGTTATCCAAATACATTTTACATGTTAGTTTACCCACCCCAACTTCCTCTTGCAACTCGTTCTACAGACCCACAGACTGTGTGAGAAAATATTCTCTCAGGTTACAATTAAATCTTTCCCCTCTCGCCTTAAAACTATACCCTTTAGTTCTTTATACCCGTTCCCTGAGTGAAACCCAATGTTTACCTCGGGGCACTCTGCACGGTGGCGCAGTTGTTGAATTGCTGCCTTAAAGCGCCAGAGCCCCGGGTCCCGGGTTCGATGCTGACAATGGGTGCTGTCTATACGGAGTTTCTACGCACTCCCCGTGACCTTTGAGGACTTTCTCATGGTGCTCCGATTTTCTCCCACACCCCAAAGACGTACAAGATATTTGGCTTGGTATAAATGTACATTGTACCTAATGTGTGTAGGATAATGTAGGGTAGTGTGTAGGGACCGCTGGTCGGTGCGGACTTGATTGGCCGAAGTGTCTGTTTCCACGCTGTATCACTAAACTAAAGTAAACTAAATCCGTTCCTCCTCGGATTTTACACCGGACTTCTGTGATCCAAGGAATAGACTCCTAGCCTGCCCTACCTCGCCCTCCCGACCCTGCCTCAAATCCTGTTAACATCCTCATAAATGTTCTCTGCTGGCTTCCTATCTCAATGGATAACATGATATCGATAACCGAACAGAATCATAATCGTCATAATCAACATCATCATATAATCATAATCATACGTTATTAGCCAAATATGTTTTGTAACATACGAGGAATTTCGTTTGCCAAACAGTCATACCAATAAAAAACAACAGAACACACAAAATACATTTTAACATGATAATCCACCACAGAGACTCCTCCGCATTCCTCACTGTGATGGAAGGCGAAAAAAAAGTTCAATCTCTCCCTTCTTTGTCCTCCAGCGGACGGGGACCTCTAACCTTCCGTTGACGGGACGATCTTACTCCCTTAGCCGGTGACGGGCCTTCCTCATCGGGGCTCCTGCATGGGGGAAATCTCTGATCCCCCACGCCGGGCGGTCTACCGAGATCGGGGCTATCGAACGTCGTGCGGCTTTTGGAGCTTCCCGACGTCGGTTTCACCCGAGACTGCGAGCTCCTTGCTCTTAAAGTCTGCAGGCCGCGGTTGGAGCGTCGATTCCAGGCAAGGGGTCTGTCATTAAACATCGTTGATCAATTTGTTCAGATATTTTTTCCCGGGACAACCATTATAGACAATAGACAATAGAAAATAGGTGCAGGAGAAGGCCATTCGGCCCCTCGAGCCAGCACCGCCATTCAATGTGATCATGGCTGATCATTCTCAATCAGTACCCCGTTCCTGCCTTCTCCCCATACACCCTGACTCCGCTATCCTTAAGAGCTCTATCTAGCTCTCTCTTGAATGTATTCAGAGAATTGGCCTCCACTGAGGCAGAGAATTCCACAGATTCACAACTCTCTGACTAAAAATTTTTTCCTCATCTCTGTGCTAAATGGCCTACCCCTTATTCTTAAACTGTGGCCCCTGGTTCTGGACTCCCCCAACATTGGGAACATGTTTCCTGCCTCTGACGTGTCCAACCCCTTAATAATTTTATACGTTTCGATAAGATCCCCTCTCATCCTTCTAAATTCCAGTGTATACAAACCTAGTCGCTCCAGTCTTTCAACATATGACAGTCTCGCCATTCCGGGAATTAACCTAGTAAACCTACGCTGCACGCCCTCAATAGCAAGAATATCCTTCCTCAAATTTGGAGACCAAAACTGCACACAGTAGTCCAGGTGTGGTCTCACTAGGGCCCTGTACAACTGCAGAAGGACCTCTTTGCTCCAATACTCAACTCCTCTTGTTATGAAGGCCAACATTCCATTGGCTTTCTTCACTGCCTGCTGTACCTGCATGCTTCCTTTCAGTGACTGGTGCACTAAGACACCCAGATCACGTTGTACGTCCCCTTTTCCTAACTTGACACCATTCAGATAATAATCTGCCTTCCTATTCTTACCACCAAAGTGGATAACCTCACAGTTATCTACATTAAACTGCATCTGCCATGCATCCGCCCACTCACACAACCTGTCCAAGTCACCCTGCAACCTCATAGCATCTTCCTCACAGTTCACACTGCCACCTAGCTTTGTATCATCGGCAAATTTGCTATTGGTACTTTTAATCCCTTCATCCAAGTCATTGATGTATATTGTAAATAGCTGCGGTCCCAACACCGAGCCTTGCGGTACCCCACTAGTCACTGCCTGCCATTCTGAAAGGGATCCATTTATCCCCACTCTTTGCTTTCTGTCTGTCAACCAACTTTCTATCCATGTCAGTACCCTACCTCCAATACTATGAGATGCAAATGTGAGTGCTCACAATTACGATGCTCGAGACAATCTAGAGACACAAGTATTTTATTTGCAAGTCTGCAGAGTTGGGTGCCTTCCCTCTTAAGACACACCGAGGTCGGGAAAATCTCTTCTTTTTATTCACGTCACTTTACAATTGTCACATCTTAAATTCCTCCCCTTCGGGCTCCTTCCAATCGGAGCACTGAGGTGCACAATCTAACGACACCGCCCCTGTTGCCTCCCACATCATACATCGCATGTGCATTTAAATGAGGCATCTTGTCATGCGGGGCGTTGTTGCAATATTCATTTATCTCATTAGGCAGGCGCAGTACAGAGTAGTTCATGCCCTCTCTCCTAGTGCTCTGGTCATCTTGCCCTCTCTCCTAGTGCTCTGGTTATCTTGTGCTCTCTCTGTTAGTTCTTTGGATATCTTGCCCTTATCCTTGGAATGTCACCATTTGTCCTTGCGGTTCTTATCTAGCCGAGCACAGTCGGGTCAGCTATTTCTCATGGTCCTTAGTTTAAATCAATTAACCCTTTTTACATCTCTCTCACAATCCACCCTTTTTCTTATGCCACGCTACTTTGATTTATACTATTTCCTCCTTTTCTAGTGCTAGCAGCAGAGTCTTTGCCTCCCTATATTCCTCCTGCTGGTCATACTGTACTCTACAGGCCATCAAGGCGATGTCGTTCTTTGTCAGGGCTGTCTCTATCAATCGCTGAGACAACCCCCGTATGCAGGGAATGATACAACATCCGAATAGACACATCAACCCCATCACAACTACCACTGATGTTAGGGCTGATGTAAAGATGTGCTTCCATTTCCCAAACCAGGAGTCTAGAAACCCGGTCCAGGAGGTGTCTACTCCAGAGTTCTCGGCCAATTTGATAGACAGGGAGGTGAGACTTGCTAGGGCCTTTTACACAGACCCATCAGGACCAGTGTTGTTGGGGATGTAGGTGCAACACTGTTCCCCAAACATCACCCCCCCCTTCTCAGCCAGGAGCATGTCCAAGGCCATGCGATTTTGCCAGGCCATTGCATCTATATAGATGTGTGTGTCAAATGATCCTCTCACCTCTCTCCTTTGTCGTCGGCCCCCTTCATTGAGTTTGACCGCATGCACTACTGCTATGGTGAAGGGCATCATCAGTTGTGTAAGGGTACAGGTTCCTGTCCATGACCCTGGTAGCCGGGGCCACAGGGTATCCTCTCCGCACCACCACCAGACATCGGCTCTACTGACTATCTGCTTTATCAGCCAGGAGCTACTGAACAGTGACCCCTGTTCCTCAGCTGTTATGTTATACGTCTGATTGCAGTTTAGCACCTCCCCTTATCGTCATATTTTACTATATATCCGTCCCGTTCTACCTTTATTTCAAACCTCATGCATGCGTCCTTCCCTGTTTTATCTGCACATATCCAATACCTACCACTTTCCTTCATTTGAACCCTCTGTATGCTTACATATACACGTCCTGGCAATCCCTCATTTGGGTTTTGATATACTCTCTACCTATCAGTTTGATAGGTGGGCTTATGCCACCCCTCTCTAGATGAAGTGAATACCTCGTGCCAATATTTACAGGGATGGGTGCATACATACATCCTATGACCACACCACCATTTTCCTTCACATACATCAAATGGGATGGTGGTGGCCCTTCTATTCTGTGGTATAGTTATTTTTATGCATGTTACATTACTCACAACCTGGATAACCACCCAGCACCCGATCCACCAGCACAAAGTCTTCATTTTCCGTGCGGGGTCTTGGTGAATACCAAAGTCAATTTTTATACTGTCCTTGAATTCCCTTGTCAGCCACGGACGCCTCCCTTTTGAAGTGTCCTTCCTTATTACAAAAATAACATCTTGAAGGCCCTGTCCTCCAACCTTGTCCCGTACCCGTATTTCCCCGGCCCCTGCTGTATCCTTCTCCATATTCTGTTGTGGTTCTATCTGTATACTTTCCCACCTCATTCTTCTCTGGGCGTACCCCTGGCTTTCCTTTCTTTTTCTTTCCGTATCTTTTTCTATCTCCCTTATCTCTATCTCTAAGCACTTTATGGATGCCTTTATTTCCCTTCTACACTCCCTTGTTCTTTCCCCATCACTTTCTAATTCTGCTTTATTCTCACAGTTTTGCCTTCTCTCTGATGCCTGCTGATTACTCGCCTGTGTTTCTGTGTTGCTGTCTCCCTCATACTCCTCATTTGCTGCCTGACGGGTCCCATAAATCTTTCTGTCCCTGAGGTCCCTGAGGTCCTGCAGCCTTTTGATGTCTGCTTCTAGTTCCCGTGCTTCTTGCTTCATCCTTTCCTTTTCTCGCTGCCCCCTTCTCTGTCTATATTCCTTTATGTCTTGCTCATCGTTCCAAGTTGTGACTTCTCCCTCTATCTCCACTATTCCCTTTTACCAAAGGGCACTGCTTTGTTCCGTCCTGGCCGGAATAGGGTGGGGGATACCCAGAGTCCCATAGGCTGGGGTACAGAGTTGGTTTTTTTCTCCTGAAGCTCCTGACTTTCATGCTGTTTTGGGGGTCTTTCACCCTTGTTTGGGGGGGTATTCTTTTCCTGTTATGCTTTCCTCAGCCTTTCTCCTTCTACTCTAAACAATTTAAGTACGTCTAGTTCTTTTTCCCCTTTTTTTTTTTTACTCGGGTTTCTGATTTATCCTTAGACTTATAGTTCTTAATTAACACTCCCATTTCATCACACATATTTATATCAAAATATAAATATATCAACATTTATATCAAAATTTATATCATATTTATATCATTCCGTGGGCCATTTCGTAACCAATTGTTTCGTCCTTTTTTTCCATTTCTCAGAGTGTTTTTTTAAAATATCCTCTTTGGATAGGGGGAACTTCCTACTAGTAGTTCAACTGCAGTTATTTTATTCATTGTATTCGTCTTATGTTAGTGCACTTGGTCAGTCAGTTTAAATGCAGTCCTTGTTCTCACTCCGTTCCGTCTCTATAGTCACTATGCTACCTATTACGCTATTTCTATCTTCTATAGTTCTACTATATTCCTTTAATATTTATTCCGAGGCATCGGCAAGCCTGTGATTCCTGTGATTCTTTCAGGATTTATTCTTTGCTTTCCCCTTACAAGCATAACAACTTTCCTCCAGATTAGGGGAAGCTTTTGAATTAACAAACACATTTAGTGCCTGCCGTACTCAATCCTCATCGGAGCCCAGTCGTGGCCACCAGACTGAACTCCCTTTTATTGGTTCCTTTGGCCAATCAAAATAACAGAACTTAATATTTTTTGTCTTCTCCAATCCCTGGGTTTTCCCTGCCCCCAATGGCTCAGCATTCGCCCCAACGGACTATCAGGCGGAATGCGGGGGTTGGGTTTACCGCCCTTCCCCTCCCTTTTGGGCTTTCCGTTTTCACTGCCCATCCTCCCGATCGGAATTACCCTCTGATCTTTTATCCTCCCGATCGGAATTCCCCTCCGATCTTAGCTGTAATCGCCCGAGTAGTACTTAATAGTCAGTTTTCTTACCCGGGTCCTGTGCACAAGAATCACTCGATTTAGCTCCTCGCGATTTCCTGCTCCTCCCACTTGTTTCTCGAGTCTCTGGTCCAGGTATCACTCGCTCAAACCGCTGACGGCAAGCAAGGATTCTGAGACCGCTGAACTCAGCGGGGTGCACCGTCCCTTCTTCCGTATACTCCCGTCAGCCGGCCGGAGTGGCGATCCCGGACGAGCCCCCAAGCTGTGAGATGCAAATGTGAGTGCTCACAATCAGGATGCTCGAGACAATCTAGAGAAACAAGTATTTTATTTGCAAGTCTGCAGAGTTGGGTGCCTCCCCTCTCGAGACACACCGAGGTCGGGAAAATCCCTTCTTTTTATTCACTTCACTTTACAATTGTCACATCTTAAATTCCTCCCCTTCGGGCTCCTTCCAATCGGAGCACTGAGGTGCACAATCTAACGACACCGCCCCTGTTGCCTCCCACATCATACATCGCATGTGCATTTAAATGAGGCATCTTGTTATGCGGGGCGTTGTTGCAATATTCATTTATCTCATTAGGCAGGCGCAGTACAGAGTAGTTCATGCCCTCTCCCCTAGTGCTCTGGTCATCTTGCCCTCTCTCCTAGTGCTCTGGTTATCTTGTGCTCTCTCTGCTAGTTCTTTGGATATCTTGCCCTTATCCTTGGAATGTCACCATTTGTTCTTGCGGTCCTTATCTAGCCGAGCACAGTCGGGTCAGCTATTTCTCACGGTCCTTAGTTTAAATCAATTAACCCTTTTTACTTCTCTCTCACAAATACCGTGTGCTCTAATTTTGCCCACCAATCTCCTATGTGGGACCTTGTCGAAGGCTTTCTGAAAGTCGAGGTACACCACATCCACCGGCTCTCCCTTGTCAATTTTCATAGTTACATCCTCAAAAAATTCCAGTAGATTAGTCAAGCAGGATTTCCCCTTCGTAAATCCATGCTGACTCGGAACGATCCCGTTACTGCTATCCAAATGCTCCGCAATTTCGTCTTTTATAATTGACTCCAGCATCTTCCCCACCACTGATGTCAGACTAACTGGTCTATAATTTCCCGTTTTCTCCCTCCCTCCTTTCTTGAAAAGTGGGATAACATTAGCTACCCTCCAATCCACAGGAACTGACCCGGAATCTATGGAACATTGGAAAATAATCACTAATGCGTCCACAATTTCTAGAGCCACCTCCTTAAGCACCCTGGGATGCAGATCATCAGGCCCTGGGGATTTATCATCCTTGAGTCCCATTGCTTGACAATATTAATCCTGCATATGCTGGAAATCTGAAATAGAAACATAGAAACATAGAAAATAGGTGCAGGAGTAGGTCATTCGGCCCTTCGAGCCTGCACCGCCATTCAATATGATCATGGCTGATCATCCAACTCAGTATCCTGTACCTGCCTTCTCTCCATACCCCCTGATCCCTTTAGCCACAAGGGCCACATCTAACTCCCTCTTAAACATAGCTAATGAACTGGCCTCAACTACCTTCTGTGGCAGAGAATTCCACAGACTCACCACTCTCTGTGTGAAGAAGTGTTTTCTCATCTCGGACCTAAAAGACTTCCCCCTTATCCTTAAGTTGTGACCCCTGGTTCTGGACTTCCCCAACATCGGGAACAATCTTCCCGCATCTAGCCTCTCCAATCCCTTAAGAATTTTATATGTTTCTATAAGATCTCCCCTCAGTCTTCTAAATTCCAGCGAGTACAAGCCTAGTCTATCCAGTCTTTCTTCATATGAAAGTCCTGCCATTCCAGTGATCAATCTGGTGAACCTTCTCTGTTCTCCCTCTAAGGCTAGAAAACATGTAAAAACTATAACTACTACAATACTATAAACACAAGTAACCCACAGCATTTCATGCAGCGTCCGTTGAAAGATAGCATTTCTGTCTGAAGCGTTATTTTTCTTTTCACTGTATTTCCTGACTTTTGGGGGTTTGTTTCAGAACTATTGTCATTTTCAAAAATACTTTCATTTCAGTTCTTCTGCAGTTATTTCAGCTATTGGGATCAGGATAGTCCTCATACCACGCTATCTACCCCGGCAGAAGTCTGCATCCTGAACACGACGCGTTTGAGGAACCCAGCTGGAAGTGATCGGTAAAATGCAGCTGAAGGCTGTGGTTGGAGAAAGGGTCAACGGCTCGGGGCGCGAGGGAGATGAAGCGTTGTCACGTAAAGAAATCCATATCAATGATTTGGATGAGAACATACATGGCAAGATTAGCAAGTTTGCAGATGAAACAAAAGTGGATGGTTTTGCAGCTAGTGATGATGGTTGTGAAAATTTGCATCAGGTTCTTGATCGATTGGCCAGGTGGCCTGAGGAATGTTTGGTGCAATTGAATACCGCGAAATGCTACGTGTTGCATTTTGGGAAGTCTAAAGTGGGCAGGACCTACACAGTGAATGGCAGGCTCTGATGTATGTTGTAGAGCAAAGGGATCGAGGAGCGCTGGTGCATGATTCCTTGAAGTTGGATTCACAGGTGGATAAGGTGGCCAAAAAAGCTTTTGGCGCATTGGCCTGCATCAGTCCGAGTATTGACTATAGAAGTTGGAAGGTCATGTTGCAGTTGTGAGGTGCAAAATTGGTGAGGCCGTATTTAGAGTATGGTATTCAGTTCTGGGCACCATGTTATAGGAAACATATCGTTAAGCTGGAAAGGGTACAGAGAAGATTTACGAGGATGTTGCCAGAACTAGAGAGTCTGATCTTTCGGCAAGGTTGAGTAGGGTGGGTCTCAGGAGGATGAGGGTTGACCTTATAGACGTGTAGGAAAATAACTGCAGATGCTGGTACAAAATGCTGGAGTAACTCAGCGGGTCAGGCAGCATCTCAAGAGAGAAGGAATAGGTGACGTTTCGGGTCGAGACCCTTCTTCAGACTGAAGAAACGTCACCCATTTCTTCTCTCCTGAGATGCTGCCGGACCCGCTGAGTTACTCCAGCATTTTGTGATACCGTTGATCTTATAGACGTGTATACAATCATGAGAGGAATAGATCGGGCTGATGCACAGTCTCTTGCCCAGAGCAGATGGACCGAGAACCTGAGGACATCGGTTTAAGGTGAAGGGGAAAATATTTAATACGTGTCTGAAGGGTAACGTTTTCATACAAAGGGCGGTAGGTGAATGGATCAAGCTCCAAGATCAGGTAGTTAAGGCAGGGACTATCCCGACATTTAAGAAACAGTTAGACAGGTACATGGATAGGACAGTTTTGGAGGGATCAGGACCAAACGCGGGCAGGTGGGACTCGTGCAGCAGGGACATGCGGGCCAGTGTGGGAAATTTGGTCCGAAGGGCCTGTCTCCACACTGTATCACTCTTAGACTCTATGACTCTGCGACTAAAGAAGAGGAGGATTGGAATGCAAAGCAGGAGGGTGGATGGTTTACATTTCATTCCCCCTCTATTTTGTTTATGTGACATCGTTTCATTGTCATTGCACCCTTAACCTTTGGGTGGAAGGGGACATGTGGGGTTGGGGTGTGGGGGCTTGGGGGATTCTGGCCCAAACACAGGAAATGCAATTGCAGGAATATTATGCGGAAACTAAAATGGTGGTGCAACATGGCGGGTCAGGCAGTATCTGTAGTGGGAAATAGACCGACGCGGAGGGGAAAGAGGGGGTGAGTAAAGGGACCGGAGTCTTGGGGATCGTAGACGTGCGCACTAAGTTGGGGAAAGAAGGAATCAATCCCACATCACTTTCTGGGCTTGGCCGCACTCCAAATTCTCTTTTCCAACTTACAGGCCCCATTCTCAACAGACGGAAGGCTGTGGAGACCAAGTCTGTGCGTATTTTTTAGGCAGATATAGATAGATTCTTGGTTAGCATGGGTGTCAGATGTTATGGGGAAAAGGCATGAGAATGGGGATAGGAGGGAGAGATAGATCAACCACGATTGAATGGCGGAGCACGCTTAATGTGCCGAATGGCCTCATTCTACTATTCCTTATGACTTTATGACTGAAGAAGAACGCCAACCCAAAACGTTGTCTGCGCATTTCTCTCCACAGATACAGTGTGACGTTATCATGTGTCTATATACTGTAAATTGATCGATTGTAATCCTGTATTGTCTTTCTACTAACTGGAAAGCACGCAACAAAAGCTGTCCACTCTACCCAGGTGTACGTGACAATAAACTAATCTGAATTGAACTGAAACTGAACTGTACCTGCTGAGTTTTTCCCTCAAGATTCCAGCATCTGCAGATCCTTGTGTCTCGGTCAGAATTCTTTCACGTCGCGAGTCCCGCGACGAGGTGCTGGATGTTTCAATCATTGCGTGAAGGCACTGCCCGTGTGTAATGTATGAAATCATCGGCGTTGTTCACTGTCCACCAACATTTGCTCGCTATTGGCAAACAGTTGTGTGAAGACATGAAATAATAATACTGTCCATCAATAGAGGTAATCGCTCTCAGTGTGAAATCTGATCACGTATTCCTGCACTCGTACTGTTGAAAATGTAAAAATCCGAAGTACCTTCGGCACCGTGACACGGCGGTAGAGTTGCTGCCTTACAGCGCGAGAGACCCGGGTTCGATCCGAACTACGCGTGCTTATCTGAACGGAGTTTGTGCGTTCTCCCCGTGACCGCATGGGTTTTCTCCCAGTTCTACGGTTTCCCACCACACTCCAAAGACGTACAGGTTAAATCGCTTGGTATAAATGTAAATTGTCCCTAGTGTGTGTTGGACCGTGGTAATATGCAGCGATGGCTGGTCGGTGCAGAATCTATGGGCCGAATGGCCTGTTTCCGCGCTGTATTTCTAAACTGAACTAAAGTAAAGGAAAGTAAACTAAAGTAAACTATACTAAACTAAACTAAACTAAATTAAACTAAACTAAACTAAACTAAACTAAACTAAACTAAACTAAACTAAACTAAACTAAACTAAACTAAACTAAATACTGAACCTGTCTATAGCCAGTGATTTAGTTTCATGTTTCATCTATTATTACGAAGTGGAGAGAGAGGCATTCGTCCCATTAAATTTGTATCGTCATCCCATCTTCCCACCCATTCCTCCTCAGCTGAACGAGGAAGTAGTTGATGCAGGTAATACAGCCCAATTGAGAAGGCACTTGGTCGGGTACACGGATAGATGCATGTACGCCAAATTCGGATTTATTGGGCAATTTGGTGGCAATGAACGAGTTGGGCCGAAGAGAGTGTTTTCAATGTTGTGTGTCTCTATGGCTTAATTTTCTTCCATGTGGCCAGCCTTCCCTTTCAACTTAAACTTGAGTTTGAGTTCAGTTTATTGTAACCTGTACCGATGTACACTGAAAGGTTTTTGTGCTAACAAATCAGCGAATAGATGATAACAAGCGATCAATCAACAGTGTACAGATACACGATAAAGGGAATATCGTGCAGAACTTTAGTGCAAAATAAAACGTCTGAGGGCACAGCGGTTAGAGACCCAACTACGGGTTTGACTAAGGATAATTTCTGAACTGTTTCTCCCCGTGTTCTAAATGGGTTTTCTCCGGGTGCTCCGGTTTTCTCCCGCACTCCAAAGACGTCCAGGTTTGCAGGTTAATTGGCTTGGTAAAATTATAAATTGTAGAGTATAGTTCTCCCACTAATATAACATATCTACCTTCAGTGTCGACTATAGAGGAAGTATTTATAAATGGTATACCCTTACGAATTAAAATAGCAACACCTCTTGATTTAAAGGGAAACGATGAGTGAAATACTTTATCAATCCATTTGCCTTTCAGTCTATTATGTGTTACATTTTTTAGATGAGTTTCCTGAAGGAACATTATGTCTGCATCAATAGATTTTAAATGTGAAAGTACTTTACCTCTTTTAATTGGTTCATTAACACCCTTGACATTCCAACTACAAAATGTAATACCTTTAACCCCTGTTTTCCTAATAGAATCTTGCATCTTAACCGATAAATGGTCTATAATAAAGCAAATGGTCTGGCACCCGGACTACAACATTTTTCTTGAATGAGGGGTGGATGATCTTTTGTACAACGTAGAGTGTCTCCCGGAAATATCTCCCAAAAGTATATAATTTCTGAAAAATGACATGATAATAAAAGTTAAATCTAAAAAAAAAATCAATATATAAAAGGTTAAAAGAGTGCAGGAAAAAAGAAGAGACAACTAAAACTACAACTACAATTAGTGCAGTTAGTGTTAGCCACCCTAAGGTGGCAAAAAATCTAAGGACTTCCGTGAGATGTAAAAAAAAATTAATACTAGCTCCGTTTTTTAACACAGTTATTGTTTGTTTGTTTTTTTTTTTAAAAAGAGAGATAAACGGGGCAGGCCCGAAACTAATTAGTTTATAATAAATCGATTTTTTTATCTAAAGTGTATTAATTAAGTATTCAAAGTAAAGTTTACATAAATCAAATATTACTTATACTTCTTATTAGTAATGAATTGATATTGGTGAATGTCTACGCACCAAATTTTGATAATCAGTAATGAATTGATATTGGTGAATGTCTACGCACCAAATTTTGATAATCCGTTATTTTTAAAAAATATATTTAATACCATTCCAGAATTTGGACAATATAACTTGATAATTGGAGGAGATTTAAATTGTACATTAGATCCATATTTGGATAGATCTTCAACTCACAGGAAAACAAAATCCAAGTCGTGTGAATTATTAAACTCTTATATAAATAGTGCAAATATAAAAGATGTTTGGAGGATTGATAATCCTTCAGGCCGAGAGTATTCATTTTATTCACCAGTGCATAAAACTTATTCAAGAATTGATTATTTCTTGGTGGACTCCAAACTTATTCCTTATACGTATAATTCAAAATATCATAATATTATTATATCCGATCATGCCCCTTTAACATTTAGGGTAAAACCCCAAGAAGTAACGGGGAAACAGACTAATTGGAGATTTAATCCGCAAATCTTAAATGAAAAAGCATGTTATGACTATCTTAAATCGCAATTTGAGATTTTTTTTAACGCAAATGACCTTCCTGAAACACCTGCGTCCCTGCTTTGGGAAACATTTAAAGCGTTTGTGAGAGGATGTATTATTGCTTTTCAAGCGTCTCAAAACAAGAAGAACCGAGCTGAACAGAATGACCTGGAAAGTCAGATAAAACAGTTAGACATAACAAATGCCATCGCTCCCTCTATTGAAATACATAATAAAATTGCAGTTCTCAAATATAAGTTAAATTATATCCTCTCAGTTCATATTTTAAGGCTTTTTCAATATACTAAACAAAAACATTTTGAATTTGGAGATAAACCACAGAAATTGCTAGCACGTCAACTCCGTAAATTAGAAGATGATTCTACAATTCATAAAATTAGATCAGAAAATGGAGATTTGCTTAAACTACCTAAGGATATTAATCAGAGATTTTTGCAATTTTATCAGTCATTATATTCATCAAAAATAACAGATACTTCTGCGCAGATGCAAAAGTTTTTGCAGGAATGTAACCTTCCTGGTTTGAATGTGAGTGATAGAAATTTACTGGGCGCAGAAATAACTATGAAAGACGTTGAAGAGACCATTAAATCCATGAAAAATGGGAAGACTCCTGGCCCTGATGGCTTAAATAATGAATTTTATAAAAAATTCAGTGGTTTGATCTCTCCACGTTTGCAAACTGTATATAGTCACGCCTTTAAACAACAGAGATTGCCACAAACTCTGACTGAATCAACAATAATCCTCATTCCTAAAAAAGATAAGGATTCTGAAGACCCTGGTTCGTATAGGGCGATAGCTCTTTTAAATACTGATCAGAAGATATTAGCGAAAATCTTAGCTCAGAGATTAAGTCTAGTTATAGACAAATTGATACACCTCGATCAATCAGGCTTTATAGCCAAACGATATTCATTTTTCAACTTGAGACGCTTGTTTAATATAATTTATTCAAATAGACTATTAAATGAAGATTTAGCAATCATCTCGCTAGATGCTGAAAAAGCATTTGTTCAAGTAGAATGGCCCTATCTTTTCTCAGTGATGGAAAAATTTCAACTAGGTGAAAATGTTTGTGCATGGGTGAAACTTTTATATACATCCCCAACAGCTAGAATATTAACTAATCAAATGCTGTCATCTAAATTTCATTTAGCTAGGGGTTGTAGACAAGGATGTCCACTATCACCACTTTTATTTGCCCTTATTATAGAACCACTTGCTGAGAGTATTAGATCAAATTCAGATATTCATGGCTACAACACTAAACATACAACCAATAAAATTTCTTTATATGCGGATGATGTATTAATATATATTACAAAGCCAGAAATTAGCATTCCGAATTTATTAAATCTCATAACTCAATTTGGTTCATTTTCAGGTTATAGAATTAACTGGTATAAAAGTGAAATTATGCCAATAATGGAGCATAATCCGGCCATACTTCAACAATTTCCTTTTAAAATTGCCTATGAAAAGTTTAAATATCTTGGAATTTACGTGACTAGGAAATATACTTCTTTATTTAAATTAAATTTCCCTCCTTTACTTGCTAAATTACACAGAAATATCCAATTTTGGAAAACACTCCCTATATCATTAGTTGGTCGTAGTAATGCTATAAAGATGATCTTTCTTCCACAGCTACTATACTTATTTCAAGCAATTCCGATCTATCTTCCAAAAAAGTTTTTTTTTTTAATTGATTCAATTATTACTAATTTTATTTGGGACTACAAGACTCATAGAATAAATAAAAGACATTTATATAAGTCTAAAATTAATGGAGGAATTGCTTTACCTAACTTTTTATTTTATTATTGGGCGGTTAATATTAAAAATATAACCTGCTGGTTGGATGATTCTGATCAACAACCGGATTGGTTAAAGATGGAGAAAGAGGATTGTTTACCATTCGATATTGGTGCGATCCTCTTAGCTCCAATAAATTTAAATAAAAAAACATATGGAGGTAATCCCATTATACATAGTGTTATCCGTACCTGGAAACAATTAAAGCTTACGTTAAAATTGAGTAAATGATCTGTTTTCCTTCCTATTGCGAATAATCCTTCTTTTAAACCGTCTGTCTTAGATAGAGGCTTTGCTCAATGGAAAAGTTATGGAATCAAAAGGGTGGGAGATCTTTATCATAAGGGAACTTTTCTTTCGTTTCAGGAGTTACAGCAGAAGTACGGATTACATGTTAATAATTATTTTAGATATTTACAACTTAGAGATTATGTAAAATCACACATGCAAGAATATAAGTTTAGAGGTCCAGAAACACTTGATGTATGCCTGAATCGACATTATAACTCAAATAAATTAATATCTTTTATTTACAATACTCTCCTTGACATTGACATTCCGTCATCAGAATCTTATAGACGAGCATGGGAGGACGAATTGAATCAATTTATAATGCAAGATATATGGGATGAAAGTTTACAACATATACATCAATGTTCATTGAATACTAGACATTCCTTAATACAATTTAAAATAATACATAGATTACATTATTCGAAGACGAAATTAAATAGGATTTTTCCTAATATCTCTCCTATTTGTGATAAATGTCAATTTCAAGAAGCTAATTTAACTCATATTTTCGTAACTTGTATAAAAATGCAAAACTTCTGGTTGGAGATTTTTAAAATAGTTTCTAAAGTTATTAATAAAAAATTAGATATGGACCCAAAATTAATTATATTAAGATTATCAGAACATACTACAAATTTTACAGTAAGTCAGGTACATTTTCTTGATTACAGTCTAATAACTGCGAAAAAATTAATACTTAAATTTTGGAAAAAACCAATAACCCCCACAATTAAAATGTGGACTATGGAAATGACAGAGACCCTGCATTTGGAAAAAATAAGGTTTGCCTTAATCGACAAATTGAGTTATTTTTAAAAATATGGTCTCCATTTATTGAATTTTTAGAAAAGTAAATGGGTTTGGCACAGGACTAAAATAAAAAAATTTAAATTAAAAGTTGAAACTTGAGTTGGGGGTTGGATGTACAGCTGTGGTTTTTGTCTCCCGGATCTACTCCCGTTAATTTTTATTGTTAGATCCTTTTTTTTTTTTTCACCCTCTTACTCTCTCTCCCCAAGTTTATAGTTTTATATTTTTATTTTTACTTTCTCTCTTCAAAAATTTAAAAATTGAAGCTATGTAAGAACTTTGTAACAAATGTGTTTTCCTTATTTCTATTTGTACATATGCTTTTCAAAAATAAAAATAAATTTTTTTTAAAAAAATTATAAATTGTGCTTCGTTTTTCTATGATAGTCTTAGTGGGCGGGATATGTGGGCCGAAAGGCACGTTTCCGTGCCGTATCTCTTAACTAATCTAAACTAAACTAAACTAAACTCAATAAACTAAACTAAACTAAACTAAACTAAACTAAAATAAAATTAATAAAGCCAGTAAATGTCTCGTGCGTTCTAACTATGAATTGACACACCCCAATAAGATCTACAATTCTGTATGAAATGTAGTTCGAAGTTTCATCTGCTAAAGAAGCAACGTAACTGTGGTGACGTAAACACGTAAACAGTGTTTTTGCACAGCTACGGAGGTCTATGTTGCAACCGGAGTGTTCCCTCGGGAATCCGCATAATATAAATTACAGGCGCGAAGAAGGGATCGACTAAAATATTAATTCAGAGATTGTCCGAGGAGCCGGGATAAATGCCTTCCAAAGAAAATGAGGGAAACGTTTGAATTGATCGAGAAAAATTATTACGTATTTCTTTCCATTGTTGGTGTTCCTGGTAAGTGAATAAGACTGCAGAATTGTAAGAAATTTACGAGGATGTTGCCAGGACTCAAGGGTCTAAGTTATAGGGAGAGGTTGAGCAGGCTGTGACTCTATTCGTTCGAGCGCTGGAGGATAATGGGTGATCTTACAGAGGTGTACAAAATCATGAAGGAATCGATCTGGTGGACGCACCGAGTCTCTTGCCCAGAGTAGGGGAATCGAAAACCAGTGAACATAGGTTTGAGAAGAAGGGGGGAAAGATGTAATAGGAATCTAACAGGTAGCCTTGTCACACATAGGGAGGTGGGTTTATCGAACGAGCTGCCAGAGGAGGCAGTTGAGGCAGAGACTATCGTAACGTTTAAGAAACAATGAGTGAGATACATGGATTGGACAGGTTTAGAGGATCTGTACCAAACGCAGGTAGGTGGGAGAAGTGTAGATTGGACATGTTGGTCGGTGTGGGCAAGTTGAGCCGAATGGACTGTTTTCACGCTGCATGACTACCTAACTACCACTCTATAAAATCTGAGTCACGAATAGTATTGAGATTCCTTAATCTTACATTTTTTGGAGTTTGTTTGATTGTTAAATTTCACCGGCTCTGCGTGGATAGATGCCGCGGACGTCCAGGTTTTTGAACAAGAAATGTAAAGAACGAAATTAAATAATCTCCCATTTTACCTACGATCTCATAAGGTAAAGCTAAAGTGGAGAATTTCTTTAAAATAAAATATATGAAACCATTTTCGGTTAAGATTCGAGCGGGCCTGGCATTCTCAGCATCTGCCGTTTCCTCTGTGTACAATTTCAGTTAATTGGCCGCAATATGTCATTGAACGGCGGTTCAAATTGGTCTCGTTTACACTTATCGTCACTTTTGGGATGAAAGGCTCTCAAATGTTCAGACATTCGCTTCGCAAGCAATATTTCCTCACTGATACTAATTTGTCTGACACAATATTTAGTTATAGGAAAATAACTGCAGATGCTGTTACAAATCGAAGGTATTTATTCACAAAATGCTGGAGTAACTCAGCAGGTCAGGCAGCATCTCGGGAGAGAAGGAATGGGTGATGTTTCGGGTCGAGACCCTTCTTCAGACTGATGTTTCGGGTCGAGACCCTTCTTCAGACTGATGATAAACAATATTTAGTTATGTTAGGGAGGTTGTAGTGATTCTGCCATTTATTTGTTTCCTGCAATAAAATATCCAGGCATTCCGCATAAGTCAAGTACGAGCAAACTAACCGTGCAGACCATCAAAGTCATGGAGAAACGGTAGTCATGGAGTTTCAGAGCATGGAATTGGGCCTACATCCAAATAGAACAAGATGTCCCATCTTTGCTGGTATTAGTCCAGCCAGAGTGTTTCGGGAGGTGAATGACAGAAGTGTCTGAGAAGGGTTGATGTATAGAGGGCTCTTGGGGTCCAAATCCACAACCTTCTGAAAGTGGCAGCAAACGTAGATAGAGTGGTAAAAAAACAATACGATTTGAATTGGTGGCAGCATTGAGTGCAACAGTCAAGAAGTCACGGTGTAGCTTATGGGTATTTCGTTAAGCCGCAATTAGAGTATTGCGTGCAGTTCTGGTCGCCCCGTTCCGAGAAGAATGTAGAGGCATTGGATAGGGTTCAGACGAGGTTAGCCAGAATGATATCTTGATGAGGGGGCAATCGCAATGGGTGGTTTTCTCTGGAACGTCGGAGGTTGTGGGGAGACCTGATAAAAGTATATATAATGCTTAGAGCGTTGATAGGCTAGACGGCCAGCACCCTTTTCGCAGGGATGCAAATATCAAATACTAGAGGCTGCAGTTTTAAGGGCAACGTTTAAAGGCAATGCTCGGGGCAAGTGCTTTACACAGAGACTGGGGAGAACCTATGATGCGCTGCCGGAGCTGTTGGTGAAGACAAAAGCTACCGTGACATTTAAGAGGCTTTTGGACAGGCATATCGATACGAGGGACTGGGGAGATTTTGATTAAGTGCACGCAAATAGCGGTGGTCCTTGCATCAATTTTATCAGCTACATTGTGACTTGACCGGCCAGTTCCCGTGCTCCACTGTTGCATGTTCTATGAGTGTTGGCGTGATTAACACGGGGAGCTTGACAACAGGGTGCTTTGAGATTGGATCGTTGTTGGAGTCGTTGAACAGGATCACGCAAGATGAGAAATTATACTGTAGGAAAGCTACATTCGAGGAGAGTGTTCAACTTTCCGACCCGATGCATGGAATGGAAGGCTTGTTGAGGTTGAACGATTGTTAATATTCTAGTGGTTAGCGGTGAGCATTATTTTCATTATGTTAGATTGAATTCACTTTTTTATTTGGTGATCGATTCTTCAGCCACTTAAAGGTAGTTTTCCGGACAGACCTTCGCTGCAGTAGATATTAGTATTCGTTTACTGTTGTCAAGTGTGCCGTGTTATGATGAGGAATGTTGTTAGGGTGGCGTTCAGTGAAGTCATACTACGCACAATGAAGTTGTATACAGTTAGTGTGGTGAGAAAAAAATGCCGAGTGCAGAATGTGGGGTTACAGTATTAGAGCGTAACTCTTTCAGGGAAAGAGCAGATAAAAAAGATGAAGGGCTACGATAAGGTTGGTTGGGAGATCGAAACTACACCCTACCTTCTGGGACCTATAATAGAGGAAGAGAAAATGTTCTTACATCTGATGGGACGTGTTTTGAAGGCTTTGTACCTTCTACCCTGCGGGAGAAGGGAGAAGACGGAATAGCCGGTGTTGGAGTGGTACTTGATTGCGCTGGCTGCTTTTTCGGAGCAGCGCTAAATGCAGATGGGGTCGATCGGGGTCTGTTTGGTGGACTGGGCGTCATCCACATCCCTCACAATTTCGTGGGTGCTTGTGTGGAGCTGTTGCCTGGTTAACCTGTGAGGTATTCATAAAAACATAGAAACATAGAAATTACGCGCATGAGGAGGCCATTCGGCCCTTCGACGAGCACCTCAATTCATTGTGAGCATGGCTAATCATCCACAATCTGTGACCAACTTCCCTCCATATCCCTTGATTCCACTAGCCCCCAGAGCTCTATCTAATTCTCTCTTAAATTCATCCAGTGATTTCCTCACCCAGAGAGTTGTGAATTTGTGGAATTCTCTGCCACAGAGGGCAGTGGTGGGCCCGCACCTGTCCTCCACTATCACCCTGAGTACCGGCACACCACAGGGCTGTGTTCTAAGCCCCATGCTCTACTCCCTCTTCACACACGACTGTGTTCCTGCATTCGACACCGACACCATTGTCAAGTTTGCAGACGACACAACGGTAATCGGGCTGATCACCAACGGTGATGAAACAAAATACAGATCGGAGGTGCAGAACCTGGCGGACTGGTGCTCGGATAGCAACCTGTCCCTAAATACCACCAAGACCAAGGAGCTGGTCATCAACTTCCATAGGTCACACAACGGGGACAGTGTGGAGAGAGTGTCCAGCTTCAAGTGTCTAGCTTCAAGTTTCTGGGTACTCACATTTCGGAGGACCTAACATGGTCCAATAACACTGCTGCGCTGGTCAAGAAGGCACAGCAACGACTGTTCTACCTAAGAACACTAAAGAAGTCTGGTCTACCCCAACAGCTGTTGACGACCTTCTACCGCTGCACCATAGAGAGCATCCTAACGCATGGCATCCCTGTGTGGTACCTCAGCTGCACGGAGGCAGAGAGGAAAGCTCTTCAGCGGGTAGTCCATAGAGCTCAGAGGACCATCGGAACACAGCTACCAGCCTTGGAGGGCACCTACAACACACGATGCCTCAGAAAAGCCACCAGCATCCACAAAGACTCTTCAAACCCCTGCAACAGTCTGTTCGAACTTCTACCATCGGGCAGACGATACAAGTCCTTCTACGCCCGCACCTCCAGACTCAGGAACAGCTTCATCCCCAGGGCCATAGCTGCTATGAACCGGTCCTGCTGAGCCGGATGGTCACATCGCACAGTGAACCGGCACAGACCTACTTGCACTTTATTCTGTTTTAAAACTGTTACAATTTGTTTCGTTGGGTTGTTTAAATTAATACTGACTAGCTAATTAATTTATTGCATCGTATGGGAGGCGCATTCCCAATCTCGTTGTACCCCTGTACAATGACAATAAAGATATATTGTATTGTATTGTATTGTATCACTGGATGTATTGTATCACTGGATGAATTTAAGAGAGAGAGAGAGAGAGAGAGAGAGAGAGAGAGAGAGAGAGAGAGAGAGAGAGAGAGAGAGAGAGAGAGAGAGAGAGAGAGAGAGAGAGAGAGAGAGAGAGAGAGAGGGAGAGAGAGAGAGAGAGAGGGAGGAGAGAGAGAGAGAGAGAGAGAGAGAGAGAGAGAGAGAGAGAGAGAGAGAGAGAGAGAGAGAGAGAGAGAGAGAGAGAGAGAGAGAGAGAGAGAGAGAGAGAGAGAGAGAGAGAGAGAGAGAGAGAGAGAGAGAGAGAGAGAGAGATAGAGCTCTGGGGGCTAGTGGAATCAAGGGATATGGGAAGAAGTTGGGCACAGGTTACTGATTGGGGATGATCATCCGAATGGCCTCCTCCTGCACCTATTTTCGATGTTTCTATGTTTCTATGTTAGCATCCTTTCCACAGGCAATGATGGACGATTGTAGGCTCCACCTTTCTTGGATGATCCTTCCAGTCCTTGATTAGTCCTGGCCTCTAGACTCCCACTCCCACGGCACTCACTGTGGAGAAAGGTCTCGACCCGAAAGGTCACCTACTCCTTTTCTCCGGAGATGCTGCGTGACCCGCTGAGTTATTCCAGTGTTTTGCATTAGAAATGTCATTTCAGATATCGTTATGTGCTGGATTTGAAGTTTTGATTTGCAAGCCATCTTTCCCAATGTTTCTTCCCACGCCCACATGGACAACTAATGTCCGATATGCTGAAAATAGTGATGACCATTTTTAATATTGAACAATGAATTCCATTTGATGTGTATGAAGGAACTGCAGATGCTGGTTTAAACCAAAGATAGACAAAAATTGCTGAACCAACTCAGCGGGGCAGGCAGCATCACTGGAGTGAAGGAAAGGATGACGTTTCGGATCTAGACCCTTCTACAGACTGACGTCTCCCATCTTTCACCCTTCAAGATAGATGAGATAGATCCCATCAGGTGCCGAGGACATGTGCACCTTAATGATCTCACGAGTTTCAACACCACATCGCTCTCGGTCTCAAACTGCCCTCGCATATTTATACAATAGACAATAGACAATAGACAATAGGTGCAGGAGGAGGCCATTCGGCCCTTCGAGCCAGCACCGCCATTCAATATGATCATGGCTGATCATTTACAATCAGTACCCCGTTCCTGCCTTCTCCACACATCCCTTGACTCCGCTATCTTTAAGAGCTCTACCTAGCTCTCTCTTGAAAGCATCCAGAGAATTGCCCTCCACTACTTTCTGAGGCAGAGAATTCCACAGGTTTACAACTCTCTGACTGAAAAAGTTTGTGTTCTCCACATCGATCTCACTGTCCTCCAAGTCGTTCTCATCGGTGAATACAGATGCAAACTACTCCTTTAGTAATTTAGCTACATTCAACCTTTCTCTTTGAGCGGTTCCACCTTCACCCTGGTCACCCTCCTGTTTTCAACTCAGTGATCAAATGCCTTGGGATTTTCCTGAATCCGACTTGCCCACCACACGTCATGGCCTCTTTTGGCCTTCTAATCGACTGCTTGACTCCTTTTCTATTTAGTGAATAGAATAGAGGCCACAGTTTAAGTATAAGGGGTAGGCCATTTCGAACGGATATAAAGAAAAACGTTTTCACCCAGAGAGTTATGAATCTATGGATATCTCTGCCTCAGAAAGCAGTGGGGGTCAATTCTCTGGATGCTTTCAAGAGAGAGATAGAGATCTTTAAAATAGCGGAGTCAGGGGATATGGGAAGAAGGCAGGAACGGGGTACTGATTGTGGATGATCAGCCATGATCACAGTTAATGGCGGTGCTGTCACGAAAGGCAAAATGGCCTCCTCCTGCATCCTGTCTATTGTCTATTCGCTTTGTCTTCCTCAATAAGTTCCGTCTGACGACAACTTCTGAAACCTGACAGACGGTTCCGTGTTCTTCCTGATCAAGTTAACAACTTCCTTGGACAATCCACGATTCCCCTGTCTAGCCGCCCTTATCCCTTATTCCTCATGATTCTCCGGTGTGCTGCTTCATCCGCAAGCGTGCGGGCATGCATTAATTGGCCTCTGGAAATTGCCTCATGTGTGTCGACATTAGATGCGTAAGTGGGTAAACGTTGAACAGCTGTGAACTTTAATCCCGCTTCCCACTCTTGCACTGACCTTTCCGACCTGGGCCTCCTCCATTGTCAGAGTGAGGCGAAACGCAAATTGGAGGAACATCATCCCATATTTCGCTTGGGCAGCTGACAACCCAGGGGCATGAATTTTAATGTCTCCAACTTCAAGTAACCCGCATTCCCTTTTTGTCCAACTCCTCCGGCACACAAGCCACGTCAGCTTTTAATAAATAATAATAATAATGATAATAATAATAATAATAATCCTTTATTCGTCCCACAACGGGGGGAATTTGCAGGGTTGCATCAGCAAAGCGGATAGAAAAAATAGATAAGGATTCTTTATATTTAAAATAACGGTAATTATCTTTATTACAATGGTCTCCTGTTCTTCGTTCTCGCATTGCAAACAACTACAATGGCCTGTTCCCTTTATCATTGTCACTTTTTTACATATCTTTTATTTATTTGTTCATTGTCTCTCTACTTCATCATCAATGGCTCTCACTTCGCTTTCCCGTGACTTTCAATCTGAAGAAGGGTCTCTGCCCGAAACGTCACTCATTCCTTCTCTCTAGAGATGCTCATTTACTCCAGCATTTTGGGTCTATCTACGGAAGATCGATGGTCAACTTGGAGTCTCTGTGCTGAAGGGTCTGATTCTATGCTATATTTCGAACCTGAACTAAACTAACTTACCCTGTTACTGCAGTTGGCTGCCGGTTTCATTCCTGTTGGAGTCGACTGTGAGAATGGGCTTGGTCATGCGAATGGTAAGAGGAGAAAATTGCGAGGGATGAGACCGGTGCGTGGAAAAGCAGAATACATTTCAGCACCAGTTTAGTTTAGTTGAGTTTAGTGTAGTTGAATTTAGTTTAGTTTAGATTATTGTTACCTATATCGAGGTGCAGTGAAAAGCTTTTGTTGCGCGCTATCCTGTCAGGCGAAAGACAATCCATGATTACAATCGAGCCATTTGCAATGGATAGATACATGATAACGATCAAATTCATTCTTATTTTGAAACAGTGAACGTAATGGCGATTGTGATCCTGTCTCGGGGAAGATGCGGCCTCTCCGTCTGCACCACTCGATACCTGGTAGCCATGGCAGCGGCGGATCTGTTGTCCCTTATATTTGCAGTCATCTTGACGAGAATCATTTATTATTACTTACCCGGGTCGATCCTCGAGGTCACCCCTGTGTGCAGGGTAGGTGCCGGATTTTTTCTGGTCAGCACGGACTGTTCTGTCTGGTTCACGGTCGCTTTCTCTTTCGACCGCTTTATCGCCATTTGCTGCAATAAGTGGAAAGCGAAATATTGCAACGAGAAAGTAGCATCGGCCGTTCTGGTAACTACCTGCGTTTTGTTTTGCTGTAAAAATGTTCCCGCTTACTTTACTTTTGAACCGGAGAAACTAATCAACGGCGTCCCGTGGGGCTGCCTGAGAAAATCAGATTATTTCACGGAGCAAGGATGGGTGGTCTATGACTGGCTGGATAAAGTGTTAACTCCACTGATTCCATTCGCTTTGATCCTGTTGCTCAATGTCCTGACGGTTAGACACATTTTGGTAGCCAGCAAAATCCGCAAGAGACTGCGGGGTCAGAGAACGGAAGAGAAACGCAGTGACCCGGAGATGGAGAGCAGAAGGAAGTCGATCATTTTGCTCTTCGCCGTTTCCGGCAACTTCATTCTTTTGTGGTTGGTTTACGTCATATATTTCTTCCATTACATCATTGCCCAAATAGACCCCGACCACGATACAGACTCCACGTTCATATTTCAGCAAATCTCATTCATGTTGTTGACTTTAAGCTGCTGCACAAACACGTTTATTTATGGAGTAACTCAATCGAAGTTCCGAGAGCAGGTTAAGATCACAATGAAATATCCGGTGCTATCGATTGTTCAATTGATAATGACACGGAATAGGTAATTGGAATACATCCACAGATATGGATTCTAACATTTATATGGAACATAAAACATAGAACATTAGAGCAGAAACCAGGGCCTTCGGCCCACATGTCTATGCCGAACATAATGCCAAGAAACGTTTATCTGCTTGCACATAATCCATGTCTTTCCATTCCATGCATATCCGCACGCCTACCCAAAAGTCTCTTAAAACCACTATCATATCTACCACCACCACGAGCCCCGGCACCTCGTTCCAGACGCTCCGACACTCCAACCCCATAAATCTCCTTTAAACTTCGCCCCCCTCAACGAAAAACTGCCCTCTCGAACTTGTTATTCCCATCCTCAGAAAGAGGCTCTGACTGTCCACCCCTTTCCGTGCCTCTCATTAATGGCATAAGTTCATATATTCATAAATTATAGGAAAATACTGAAGACATTCGGCCCATCAAGTCTACTCCGCCATTCATTCATGGTTGATCTATCTTTCCCTTAACTCTATTCTCCTGCCTTCTCCCCATGACCCCTGACAACCGTACCATTCAAGAATCTATCAATTTCTGCCTGAAAAATACCCCTTGACGGCCTCCGCAGCTTTCTGTCAACGATTTCCCAGTGATTCGCCACCGTGTGACTAAAGAAATTCCTCCTCTTCTCTTCCCTAAATGAACGTCCTTATACTTGGAGTCTCCGAACTCTGGTCCTAGACTCTCCCACTCGTGGAAACATCCTCTCCACATCTACCCTATCCAGGCTTTTACTATTCGGTAACTTTCAATGAGGTCCCCCATTATCCTTCTATACTCCAGCGAGTAGAGACCCAGTGCGGTCATAAGCTCATGATCTGTTCACCCACTCATCTCTGGGATCATTTTCGTAAACTCCCCGTTGATCTTCCCCAGCGCCAGCACATCCTTTTTCAGATATTAATTTTCCACCGGGTGGCGCCGCGATGCAGACTTTTTCGTCTTTTTTTTGTTATTTTTGGTGTGTTTACAAACTACGTGTTCGTGTTCTCTGCTTTGTTTTATGTGGGTTGGGCGGAAAGTGTGTAGGGGGGGGGGGGGGGGGGAGCGGTGGAAACTTTATTTCAATCTCTTACCTTGCCGGAAATGCGATTGTTTTCCTGATCGTATCTCCGGTCGCTTTGCGGCCAAACGTCGTTAATCGAAACGTTACCCATTCCTGCTCTCCACAGAAGCTGCACGTCCCGCTGAGTTATTCCAGTATTTTGTGTCTTACATCGGACATCCCGTCTCTCCATATGTCTTTCTAAATAGCCTCTTGAACGCCCCTCATGCATCTGCATCCACCGCGGCCCCGGCATGCAGGCTCCAGTCATCCACCATTGTCTGTCACAATAGATAACCTGCCGCATACATCTCCTTTAAACAATCGCCTCTGTGCTTCAAGCTATGCCCTCTAATGTTGCACATTCCTATTCTGGAAAGTAAAAACTTCCCACTATCTACCCTGTCTGTGTAACTTCTGATTTCATAAGTTACCACCCATAGTTATAGTTTTAGTTTCAGTTTGAAAACGAAAACTAAAACCATGGATGATAACTTATGAAATATTACACATTTCTATTCTGGAAACTTCTGTCCATCTACCCTGTCTGGGCAACTTCAGACTTCATAAGTTACCACCCATAGCTAATGAGCGGACTGAAAGAAACATCGCCATCAGAATATTCAACACGCTTGTCAAACCAAACCCTAACCCCAATGCATGCAGTCCTATGTTCTTGTCTAGTATGCTTCTTGGAATTTAGTTTGCCATAAGCATCCGCTTAAATGTCTCAGGTTGATAATTAGCTTTCGGTCAGAACTGGCTAACGCAGCGGTAAAGTTGCTCCCTTACAGCGTCAGAGACCTGGGTTCGATCCTGACAACTTGTAAGTTCTCCCGTGACCTGCGTAGGGTTTCTCCGGTTCCCTCCCACACTCCAATCACGTACAGGTGTGCAGGCTAATTGGCGTGGTAAGTTTGTAAATTGACCCGAGTGTGTGTAGGATAGTGTGTAGGATAATGCGGGGATTGCTGGTCGGCGTGGACTCGGTGGGTGGAAGAGCCTGTTCCCCGTGCTCTACCTCTAAACTCAACTAAACTTACCTGATCTATCATCGGCTGCTAGAGAAGCGGATGTTCGGGTAGAATAGCAGGAAAAAGCGTGTCGAATGATGAAAGGGACGGCATCCGGTGCCGATAATGCGACGTGTTCAATATTCAGGCCGGAAGTGATAGAGAAAACGCAGCTGAAGATGGGAATAATTGATTTGATAGAGTAGCAACTCGGCAACAATATTCAATAGGTCCACCACAGCCATGGCTACCAGGTAGTGAACAGTGCAATAGGAAATCTCGGTCCTCCGGTTGCTAAATACTTCAATTCCCTTCCCATTCCCACAATGACCTATCTGTCCAAGACATCCTCCATTGTCAGAGTGACGCCAAACGCTAACTGGAGGAACAGCATCTCACATTTCGTTTGGACAGCTTCCAACTCAGGGGTATGAGTTACGATTTCTCTAACTTCAAGTAACCCCTGCATCACCTCTCCCTCCACCCCCCCCCCACACACACACCCAAGTCACACCAGCTTCTCGTTCTCACACAGCTAACAATTACCTGTTTTCTTTATCATTGGTACTTTGTTTGCATATCCTTCACTCTTTGTTCTGTGTCTCTCTACAAAATCGGCTATATCTCTCGTTTTCCCTTTCCCGTGACACTCAGCCTGAAGAAGGGTCTCGACCCGAAACGTTACCCATTCCTTCTCTCCGGAAATATTGTGTATGTGCTCAGTTTAAAGCAGCATCTGCAGTTCCAACACGCGCAGACCGGAGTGTTGGAGTTTTGGTGGAAGACATGGACAGCTTTGCCAGCTCAAGTCGACCACTGCAACGCCGACGCAGTGCCGCCGCCATCAAAACGGCCATTTAAGGATTATTAAACGGCCAATTATAGATTTAAGAATCTATAATAATCAGGACTTGAAACTTGAAGGCCACCGGATAGCACCGGGAACGTGGTGACTCTTAGAGTAATAGAGGCGTAGAATCATAGAGTGATACAGTGTGAAAACTTGCCCACACCCAGCCAACATGTCCCAGTTATATTAGTTCCACCTTCCCGCATTTCCTTCATATCCCTCCAAACCGGTCCTATCCAAGTACCTGTCTAACTGTTTCTTAAATGTTTAGATAGTACCTACATCAACTTCCTCGTCCGGCAGCTCGTCCCATACACCTACCACCGATTGTGTGAAAAAGTCACGCTTCAGATTCCAATAAAATCTCCCCCCCCCCCCCTCATATTAAACCGGTACCCTCTGTTTCTCGAATCCGACACTCTGTGAATCCACCCGATGTATTTATCTCATGATTTTATACGTCACCGCTCATCCTCCTCCGCTCCAAAGAATAGAGTCCCGACCTACTCAACCTGTCCTTAGAGCCCAGACCCTTCACAACTCTTTGTGTACTACCATAATTTAGTCCCAAAATGCTGGAGTAACTCAGCAGGTCAGGCAGCATCTCGGGAGAGAAGGAATGGGTGACGTTTCGGGTCGAGCCCCTTCGAAACGTCACCCATTCCTTCTCTCCCGAGATGCTGCCTGACCTGCTGAGTTACTCCAGCATTTTGTGAATAAATCGATTTGTACCAGCATCTGCAGTTATTTTCTTATACCATAATTTATTCTACCGCTCTTATGCTACGAATGTTGCATTTTGTACTTATAACTGTGCTTGTGTGCAGTGTGACTTTACGAATTTGTATAAAATTTTATGTACTGAATTTCACGACATTTCTGTACATGTGACAATAAAGAAACATTGAACAATTGGCAGAGGAATCGCCAATCAGTTTGACAATTTCCTCTTCTGACGAGTTCCGCAGTATAAAGTTTGGATGGTGACATCAGTCTCTCCTGCTGTTATCAGACATATCGGGGGCGGCACAGTGGCGCAACAGTAGAGTTGCTGCCTTACAGCGTCAAATATCGGGGTTCGATCCTGACTACTGGTGCTCTCTGCACGGAGTTTGTACCTTCTCCACGTGACCGTGTGGGTCTACCCCGTGTGCTCCGGTTTCCTCTCACATTCCAAACACGTACAGGGTTGTAGGTTAATTGGCTTCGGTAAAGATTGCAAATTGTACATTGTCTCCGATAATTTGTCCCTAAGATAGAACTAGGGTGCCGGGATCGTTGGGCTCGCTGGACCGAATGGCCTGTTTCGACCATGTGTCGCTAAACTAAACTACCATGCGGTCCTCTCGTAAACGAAGGATGTAGTTCTGATCCTCCAATCGACCACTTTGCATCCGTTGATCTGCGCATTCGGTTCAGCTCTGACACGAGATGCTGTACTCTGTTTATTTTCCCTTTTGCACCACCGGTTCTCCTGATGTATGGGCTGATCTGCTTGGACAGCATGTAAAATAAAGTTGTTTCAATGTACCTCAGAAGAGGTGATATCAGTAAACCAATGCGGAAAATAAACGAACACCAATACCAGAAAGTAAACAACGATTGGAAGTAAAAGGTGATATATTTACCAAATCATTCAAATATTTCTAATAGTTTATTTAAAAATGTTTCCTCGATGTCTAGATTTTGGATCCCCGTGCAGATCAACCCATACATTTGTTTTATATCGGTACGTGCTCCGAGATATATTTAGAAACTTTATTTTGAGTGCAATCCAGTCATAGCAGCCCATACAGGAGGACATCAGGTGGTGAAAAAAGAAAATATACTGAGCATAGATTATAGTGTTACGGCAGCAACGACAGTGCAGAATAAAAAGGTGCAATTGCAGAACCGAGATATAATCCTTAGTTTATTGATGGACCTCTCAGAAATCCGATAACTGCCAGGAAGACGTTGTTTATGACTTTCCTGCAGGGCTTTCATCCTTTTGTATCTTCTGCGCAAAGGGAAGGGGAGAAGTTGGAAAGTTGGAGTCGTCCTTAAATATGGAGACAGTGTGCAGTGTAGATGTAGCTCCGGTAGCCAGGTGAAAGGGGTGGGGGTGGGGGGGGCGGGGACGCGGGGGTAGGGGTTGGTTTGCCTTCTTGCTCCTATCGATGTTGTGGTTGAACGAAGACCAATTATTGATGATATTCACCACTGGGAACTTTATACTCTTCCAAATTCAGTGCTATTCTTTTGGACCGGAAATTGACCAGCTCGTCGCTTCCCGAAGTCTTGACCAGGTCACTTGTGATGATTTAACGTGGTTAATTACTGAAAATATTCTATGGATGCATTGGTCATAATACTTCGGAATGTCTGCAGATCACAGCAGATATCGATAGCACTGGGAATTGAAGCACCAATACGCGCAGGAAAACCACACTTCTATCGATTTCGAAGGGCAATGGTAGAATTAGTGGAGGCCACAGCCACATAGTGACATCAGGCGTCCTCGATGAGTCGCTAGACTCGGCGTTTGGAAGGAAAGATGATAATGGAGGAATTGGGCGAAGGGGCCCAAACAATTAGAAAATGGGAGAAATTTGGGAGAACATGCAGGGTTTGGGAGAAGGCGTTTGTAAGCAGGACAAAGCGACACTTAATTGAATACTTGGGGGAATGATGGAATAAATGGAAAATGGGAGAACGTTGAACAATTGGGAGATGACTTTTGTAAATAGGATAGCGCACTGTTAATTGGTGGACGAGGAAGCGCCGGTAAGTGGGACTAGATTAGATGGAAATATCTTGTTCCCCATTGACAGCTTGGGACAATACAGCCGGCATGTTTCCAGGCTGTATTATGTTATGCTCCTCCGATTATATTCTAGTTTATGCTGGAGCATTGTTTAATAAAAAAGCAATAAAGTTTGCTACCGATAATACTCTACGCCTGTATTTATTCGCAAAATGCTGGAGTAACTCAGCAGGTCAGGCAGCATCCCAGGAGAGAAGGAATGGGTGACGTTTCGGGTCGAGACCCTTCTTCAGACTGATGTCAGGGGGGCGGGACAAAGGAAGGATATAGGTGGAGACAGGAAGATAGAGGGAGATCTGGGAAGGGGGAGGGGAAGAGAGGGACAGAGGAACTATCTAAAGTTGGAGAAGTCGATGTTCATACCGCTGGGCTGCAAGCTGCCCAAGCGAAATATGAGGTGCTGTTCCTCCAATTTCTGTTGGTCCTTACTATGGCACTGGAGGAGGCCCGTGACAGAAAGGTCAGACTGGGAGTGGGAGGGGGAGTTGAAGTGCTCAGCCACCGGGAGATCAGGTTGGTTAAGGCGGACTGAGCGAAGGTGTTGAGGGAAACGATCGCCGAGCCTGTGTTTGGTTTCGCCGATGTAAAGAAGTTGACATCTTGAGCAGCGAATGCAATAGATGAGGTTGGAGGAGGTGCAGGTGAACCTCTGTCTCACCTGGAAAGACTGTTTGGGTCTTTGGATGGAGTTGAGGGGGGAGGTAAAGGGACAGGTGTTGCATCTTCTGCGGGTGCAAAAATTGATGAAATGCAAAAATCGTGTAAAAATTGTATCAAGCACTTTGTTTACATTACCTTTCATCCACCGCGCGGCTGCCGCTCCATCATAATAAATAATAATTATATTCTAAATTATACGAGGATTGCTAAGATTTACCAGGATGTCTACCTTCTAAATCTTACAATCGGTGCTTGCAACCTAGTTCTCGGTTATTAAAGAGATTACGAAATGCAACGGCCTCAACATGTATCCATGGGAAATACCACATCGTCTTTCTGCAGTTGTACAGGGCCGTTGTGAGACCACAGCTGGAGTATTGTGTGCAGTTTTGGTCTACAAATTTGAGGAAAGACATTCTTGCCAATGAGGGAGTGCAGCGTAGGTTCACGAGGTTAATTCCTGGGATGGCGGGACTGTCATATGTTGAAAGACTGGAGCGACTGGGCTTGTATACACTGAAATTTAGAAGGACGAGAGGGGATCTTATTGAAACATCTCAGATTATTAATGGATTGGACACGCTTGAGGCAGGAAACATGTTCCCAATGTTGGGGCAGTCCACAACCAGGGGGCACAGTTTAAGAATAAGGGGTCGGCCATTTAGAACGGAGATGACGAAAAACTTTATCACTCAGACAGTTGTGAATCTGTGGAATTCTCTGCCTCAGAAGGGAGTGGAGGCCAATTATCTGCATGCTTTCAAGAGAGAGTCAGATATAGCTCTTAAAGATAGCTGAGTCAATGAATATGGGGGAAAGGCAGGAACCAGGTACAGATTGAGGATGAACAGCCATGATCACATTGAATGGATGGCGGTGCTAGCTCGAAGTGCCGAATGGCCTACATTGTCTATTGTCTATTTTCTATTGTCTTTCTCCAGTCTGGGAAACAACAATGCAGGAAAACCCCAAGCACAATTTGTCTCCTGTTCGGTGACACGCTGAACATCTTTGCTTTGCGTCACTTAAAGGCAGATCATCGTATACAAGAGAACAACAGGAGGCGTATCCCCCTCAACCGCGTCGCTGCAGCCCGTAAATATGTATAGGTGTGGGTTTTGTCCTTAGTACTACCATTTACTTAATCTTCCAGGCGTGAATTCCCTCCCTTTCTGGCAGGTCATACTTCTGTTTTGGGCTCGGTAACCATCCTCTTCCGTTTAAATGAATAAAAGACACAGCATGTGGATTGACCATTCGGCCACTGTCCGCAGGGACCTTTGATCACCCGTTCGTGTTATCTCACAATCGCACCCACACCTTACACATTAGGACAATTATCAGAGGTCAATAAAACTCCAAATCCGCAGATTCTTGGGATGCGGAAGGAAACGATCAGAGGAAACCGACGCGGTCTCAATGAGAATTTCATGCCCCATAATGGGGCTCCCCAAGTCAGTTCCATTGACTCGCATTTTGCCCATGTCTCTCAAAACATCTCCTATCCGCTTATCTATCCGAATCTCTCTTAAATGTTGTTATTTTACCTGCCTGAAGCCTGGTGGCTCGTCCCATTTACCCTCCTCAGTCTTTGACCCTAATATGCTTATTAAATATTTCCTCGTTCACATTATACCCACTTTATACTTTTTGGGGGTAAAAGTCTCTGTGCATTCATCCTATTTATTGCCCTCGTGGATATCGTCCAACTCGATAAGATCAACCCTCAGCCTCTTACCCAAGGTTTCAAGGTTGACAAGGTGAGTTTATTGTCACATGTACCAATTAAGGTGCAGTGAAATTCAGATTGCCGTACAGTCATACCAATAAAGAGCAACAAGGCACCCAAGTAAATTGTTTACATGAACATCCATCACAACGACTGCCCCACATTCCTCACTGTGATGGAAGGCAAAAACACGTTCATTCTTCTTCCCTTCTTTGTTCTCCCGTGGTCGGGGCACTCGAACCTTCCGGTGTCCGGGTGATCTTGGCTTCCGCAACCGGCGGTCGAGGCATCCGCATCGGGGCGATCAAGCCCCCGCACCGGGGGGATCTCAGCTCCCCGTGCCGGTCGATCGGACTCCCTAGACGGGGTTGGTCGAACCTCCTGCGGCTTGGAGCTTGCCGGCATCAGTCTCTACACGAGATTGCGAACTTCTCGATGTTTAAACCGATGTTGCTCTCCATGCAATGAAGCCCAAACCTTCCCAGACCTTTGATTCCCTTATCATAGGAGAGAAAAACAAGGTGCATTCACTCTATCAACTCCCCTCCCCCCCCCCCCTCTCCCCCCTCCCCCCCTCCCCCCTCCCCCACTACACCCACCGTGAATTGAA
The DNA here is from genome assembly GCF_053455715.1 of Rhinoraja longicauda. Lineage (NCBI taxonomy): Eukaryota > Metazoa > Chordata > Chondrichthyes > Rajiformes > Arhynchobatidae > Rhinoraja > Rhinoraja longicauda. Next base: position 3,560,285 of record NC_135991.1, read on the forward strand.
GCAGGGGAATACGATCTGTAATTCGTTTTCAAATTAATCTCCAATTCTTCTTGGCTGAAATTTGCTCTGATGACGTAATCTGTATTTTGTACGGCGACTGAGATATTTTTGGAAGCACATTTGGGAATTACTATGATATAAATTACAGGCGAAATGAAGGGATCATAATCATAGAGATTACCCGCGGAGCCAAGAAAGCTGCCTTCCAAAGAAAATGAGGGAAACATTTGAATTGATTGAGAAAATCTATTACGTTTTCCTTTCCATCATTGGTGTTCCTGGTAAGTGAATGGGGTTATAGTTGATTAGATTTTTAGATTTTGTTTAGATTTATAGATATATAGCGCGGAAACAGGCCCTTCGGCCCACCGAGTCCGCGCCGCTCAGCGATCCCCGCACTAACCCGATCTTACACACACTACCACACCAGGGACAATTTTCACATTTACCTATATTCAATTAACCTACATACCTGTCCGTCTTTGGAGTGTGGGAGGAAACCGAAGATCTCGGGGGAAAAACCCACGCAGGTCACGGGGAGAACGTACAAACTCCGTACAGACGGCGCCCGTAGTCAGGATCGAACCTGAGTCTCCGGCGCTGCATTCGCTGTAAGGCAGCACCTCTACCGCTGCGCCACCGTGCCGCCATTGCAATGGCAATGGCCTTCATCTGCTCTGTAGGAGTCAGCTTCTTTCAACGAAGAAAACGATTCTTAGCAACTCGACTCATTGACGTTCGATTTAGATCAACAGACTTCAAATGAGTTATTTAATTATGGAAGATATCCATTGATAGCCTTCTATCTTGTCGGTTCGTGGTAAGGGATTTAGTTCTGGGGCAGTCTGTCACTGAGGTTTTGATGAAAATCTCGTCCTCATTTATTAATTATTCAAAAATTGTACTCAATTATTTAAAAACAATATTTACAATACAACAAAACAAAAGATAAGCCACCACCAGAATACTATATAAACAAATGAAACTATTGCACAATTATATTACAATCCCCATCCAGGATGCACCCAACCCCCCGCGGTGCCCAGGGGTCCCGGAAATCCACCAGGGTGACCGTGGACAGCGCTTAGTCCCTCTCCAACACCATCCGGGCGCGGACATAACCCCGGAAAAGGGGCAGGCAGCTGTCTCGGGCAGAGCCCTCTTTCGGCTGGCGCAGTGAGTCGCGAATGGCCAGCTTGAGCACGCTTGTCTCATGGGGAGTTTCTTCGGTTTTTAGAATATTCACCTTTTTCACCGAACGTTTTCACCGAACATTTGTTTATTTTAATGTTGAAAGTGAAAAAAAGAAATGAAAGAAAACTATTTTAATTTAATCGCAATTTCGACACATTAAGATTGAACATTTAAATGTTAAATTTGAGAGTTTATTAGACATAAAACAAATCAATATATTTGCATTTAAAGTAGTGTAGAGGAACTCACGGTTCAGGCTATTCCACCATCACTCATATGTCATGTATTTCCGGCCGCTGTTCCACAGATTCACAACTCTCTGGGTGTAAGCGTATTTCCTCGTCGCAGGCTTAAATGGCCCACCCATTATTCTTAAACTGGTTCTGAGCTCCCCCAACATGGGGGATATTTTCCTGTATCTAGCCTGTCGAATCCCTTAAAACGCACGTTTCCTAAAATTCTGCAGTGACTGACTGCCTTTCGAACTTAGACCTTTTTCTTCAAAGAACGCATTTTTAATCTTTCGTCTGCCATTTCTTTCTTTCCTCTAATGAAATCTTCAGACTTTATGAAATGCGATGAAAGAATGGATCGACTGAGCTTGTATTCACTGGAATTTAGAAAGGTGAGAAGGGGTCTGATAAAAAGGTATACAATTTTTAAGGGATTGGACATGTTAGATGCAGGAAAATATCCCCCATGTTGGGGGAACTCAGAACCACAGTTTAAGAATAATGGGTGGGCCTGCGATGAGGAAATACGTTTACACCCAGAGAGTTGTGAATCTGTGGAATTCTCTGCCACAGAAGGCAGTGGAGGTCAATTCAGCAGCTGTATCCAAGAGAGAGTTAGATATAGCTCTCAGGGCGAGCAGAATCTAGGGATATGGGGGAAATCTGGATCGGGGTACTGATTGAGTAAAGCCATGATCAAATTGAATGGCGGTGCTGGCTCGAAGGGCCAAAAGGCCTACTCCTGCACTTATTTTCTATGCTTCTATGCTTCACTTTTTGTTTTGGTGTATTGTTGTCATGTGTACATGATTTTGGTTGCATACGATGCAGTCAATGATACCGTATACGAGTCCAATCAAGCCATACGCAGGTAGTGTAGGAAGTAACTGCATATGCTGGTTGACACCGAAGATCGGCACGAAATGCTGGAGTAACTCTGCGGGTCAGGAAGCATCCCTTGAGAAAAAAGAACAGGTAACATTTCGGGTGGAGACCCTTGTTCAGGCTGAAAGCACCGGTAGTAGAAATGTTTTTTAAAAAAACACAGTTCAAAATATATTCTTACAGCATTATGGCTGAACAGCAGCGAATGGACACCTTGGCCCACCTTGTACATGCCGACTTTCAGTTGCCATTGTAGGGTAGAGTTACCCTGCATTTGGCCTTCAGTCCCATAAATCTTTCCTTTTTTTGTGAATTCTGCCTCCCTCTGCACGGACGATGGCCAACCCGTTGAATGTTTCGAGTATTTATCCCCCTTATAGATTCGATTTCAAAGAGGAGAAATTTCATTCCAGAACTCGTTATGTGCCGGATTTGAAATGTTGATTTGCAAACACTCTTTCCAAATGTCCTTTGCCTCGGTGTTTGGGGCTAGTATTCCCAATGTCCAACGTACTGAGTACAGAATTGCGTTTATTACTATTGAAATGTGGGGTACATTGTAACTGCCAGTCAGATTATCAGATTTAAACTGACAATTTGAGGTATTCAGATTTAGCAGCCGAGGCAAAACAACGCGGCTGGCGTGCCCAGGTGCTCCCCCTAGAGGTTGGTTGTAGAGGGTTTGTAGCCATGTCAACAACCAGACTCCTGAAGAGAATGGGAGTCCGAGGACGGGCCTTCCGGCAAGCCGTCAGGTCACTGTCAGAGGCTGCCGAGCGAAACAGCAACTGGCTGTGGCTGAAGAGGAAAGACTCCAACTGGTCTGCAAAATGATCAGCAACCGGGGTAAAAACGGAGGGGAGCGCACCTGGGATGCCAGGTATCGCTGTTGAGCCCTCTGGAGGTGTCGTGGGCCTATCAACGAAACACCAAGGAAGGAGGGTGCCCACCTGATGACCCCAATGAAGTATTTACCCCTACCCCCACTCAAGAGATTAAGAAGGTGCCGATTACAGTAGGGATTGTAATACCAAGTCCTATAAACTCAACTGATTGGGCAGCACACTGGCGCAGCTGGCAGATTAGCCGCATCAGAGCGCTTGAAGCCCAGGTTCGAGCCTGACCTCGGTACCTGACTGTGTGGAGTTTGCACATTCTCCCTGTGACTGTGTGGGATTCCAGCAGATGCTCCGGTTCCCTCCCACGTCACGAAGATCTGCGTGTTTGTAGGTTCGTGTGAGTCTGTACATTGCCTCGATTGAACAGGCAGAGCATGTAAAAGTGGGAAAACAATGTTCTACTGTGAACGGGAGATCGATAGTTGAAATGGACTAGATTAACCGACGGCCATGTTTCCATGCAGGGTCTGTGAACGAAACCTGTTTATTCTACTTTAGTTTATAGATACCACATGGCAACAGGCCCCTCGGCCCGCAGACTCCGCGCCGACCAGCTATCCCCGCACATTAATACTATCCTACATACACTAGGCCAAATTTACAATTTACCAAAGCAATTAACCGAGATACCTGTGCGTATTTGGAGTGTGGGAGGAAACCTGAGCACACGGAGAAAACTCACGCAGGTCACGGGAAGAACGTACAAACTCCGTACAGACAGCACCCGCAGTCAGGATCGAACCCGGGTCTCTGTGGCTGTGACGCACCCACTCTACCGCAGCGCCACCGGTGTGTCGTACCAATTGGTGTTGGTAGCGGATATGGAAAGAAGGGTAAATTTCGAGCGATGTGATCGGTACGTACAACAGCATAATATAGACAATAGACAATAGGTGCAGGAGGCCATTCGGCCCTTCGAGTCAGCACCGCCATTCAATGTGATCATGGCTGATCATTCTCAATCAGTGCCCCGTTCCTACCTTCTCCCCATACCCCCTGACTCCGCTATCCTTAAGAGTCCTATCTAGCTCTCTCTTGAATGCATTCAGAGAATTGGCCTCCTCTGCCTTCTGAGGCAGAGAATTCCACTGATTCACTCTGACTGAAAATGTTTTTCCTCATCTCCGTTCTAAATGGCCTACCCCTTATTCTTAAACTGTGGCTCCTTGTTCTGGACTCCCCCAACATTGGGAACATGTCTCCTGCCTCTAACATGCCCAACCCCTTAATAGTCTTATACGTTTTGATAAGATCCCTCTCTTATCCTTCTAAAGCCCAGTGTATACAAGCCTAGTCGCTCCAGTCTTTCAACATATGACAGTCCCGCCATTCCGGGAATTAACCTAGTAAACCTACGCTGCACGCCCTCTATAGCAAGAATATCCTTCCTCAAATCTGGAGACCAAAACTGCACACAGTACTCCAGGTGCGGTCTCACTTGGGCCCTGTACAACTGCAGAAGGACCTCTTTGCTCCTATACTCAACTCCTCTTGTTATGAAGGCCAACATTCCATTGGCTTTCTTCACTGCCTGCTGTACCTGCATGCTTCCTTTCAGCACTAGGACACCCAGATCTCGTTGTATATTTCAGGACGATCTAATTAATCTTTTTTTTTTGAAACAGTGAACGTCCTGGCGATTGTGATCCTGTCCCAGGGTAAATGTGGCCTCTCCATCTGCACGACGCGATACCTGGTCGCCATGGCAGCGGCGGACCTGTTGTCCATTATAATCACAGTAATCATATGGAGGATCATTTATTATTATATCCCAGGCTCTATCCTAGAGGTAACGCCGGTGTGCGGTGTAATTGCCGGTCTGTTCTCCTTCATCACGGACTGTTCTGTTTGGTTCACGGTCGCTTTCTCTTTCGATCGCTTTGTCGCCATTTGCTGCAATAAGTGGAAAGCGAAATATTGCAGCGGTAAAGTAGCAGCTGCCGTTCTGGCAACTACCAGCATTTTCTTTTTTTGTAAAGATGTCCCCGTTTACTTTACGTTCGAACCTGAGACGCTGGTGAACGGTGTCCCGTGGGGCTGTCTGAGAAAATCAGTTTATTTCACGGAGCCGGGATGGGTGGCATACGATTGCCTGGATAAAGTGTTGAGTCCACTGTTCCCATTCGCGTTGATCCTCTTGCTCAATGCCCTGACGGTGAGATACATTTTGGTGTCCAATAGAATCCGTAAGAGACTGAGGGGTCACAGAACAGAAGAGAAAAGCAGTGATCCGGAAATGGAGAGCAGAAGGAAGTCGGTCATTTTGCTCTTTGCGCTATCCGGCAACTTCCTTCTTTTGTGGTTGGCTTACGTCATATATTTCTTCCATTACGTCATTGCTCAAATAAATCCAGAGCACGACACTGACTCCACGTTCATATTTCAGCAAATCTCGTTCATGTTGTTGACCTTAAGTTGCTGCACAAACACGTTCATTTATGCAGTAACTCAGACGAAGTTCCGAGAGCAGCTTGAGAGCGCGTTGAAATATCCGATCATCACCGTCATTCAATTAGGTACGGTTCGGAATAGATGAATACATCCACTTGTATGTTCCAGAATTATCGTAGAACATAGAACATCACAACTAGACCTCACCCTGTCAATGCCCGACATGATGCCAATGGAAAATCTTACCTGCCGGCGCACAATATATATCCCTCAATAACCCATATAAGTGTGTGTGTGCATCCAAAAGTGTCCTGCATGTCACCATTGTATCTCCCTCAACCACCTTCCTGCCACCCAACACCAACTTTGTAAAAATTGTTCCCGTATACCACCACCCCCCCCTTTAAAGTTTGTTCTTCTCACCTTCAAGCTACGCTGTCTGCTATTTTATGTTTCACCATGCAGAAACAAAGCTGGTGTCTATTTACCCCATCTCTGCACCTCAAACGTTTATAGCTATCGGCTGTTCTCTCAACCTCACCCGTTACAGAGAAAACAATTCATCTCATCCTAATCTCCACCAGCACCGAATATTCCGCAAATCCGCGCCTCTATCTGGTAAACCTCATCTGCATCCTTTCCAAAGGACCGACATCCTTCCTGCAATAAGGTGTACAGAACTTCACGTAATACGACAAATGCGCCACAACCAACGTTCTCTGAACCTAAGGTCACCTCCTCGGTGTATAACGCTACGTCATGAATTCCAGACTCTAATACTCGATGCTCCGATCCATGAAGGCAAGCATCTCCCCGCCTTATTCGCCACTGTAGCTAGTTATCTTGCCACTTAAGGCTGGTTATGGACCCCCAAGATTCCTCTCTACAGGTCTTGGCTTTTAATTAAATATTTCCCCTTATATTCGACCACCCAGTAGGAAACAGATCGACCCGCTGCTCATCGGCAAATACATTTGTTATTATTAACCCATTTGAATGACAAAGTCGACTTCGGTTCGTTGCAGATTTCTGAACCCGAGGTGGCCTCCTAACAATGTCTCATTAAAAAAGTCTTGTGGCGTGAAAAGTGTCTGGACTCATCTAAGCTTACGGCTGTGAAACCAAACTGGTCCATGGATACATGACGAGGAACCTCCTTAGTGTTCCCACTCTCGAACTATCCTAATGTCATATTGTCAGGAGCATTGAAGGACCCCGCGTGCGGGAGGGGGGAAGAACAACGCAGGACCCAGCCTGGTGGGACCGCCGTGAGGGAGGGGGGAAGAACAATAGAGGACCCAGTGTGCGGGAAGCAGGTAAAACAAATGGAGGACCCGGCTTGGGGGAGGGGGGGTCGTAGGAGGGGGAGGGGGAGGGGAGAACAATTGACAACCCGGCGTGGGGAGACCACCGGGGAAGGGGCAGGAGGCGGGGGGGGGGGATCAAATGGGAAAGTTGGGTATGCAAGGAAAGAATTTCACGTGACTAGCCACATGTCACATACTCCATGAAAATGGGAACAATAGTAGATATATTTGTGGTAATGAATCCGTGTGGTTTACTTGCCTTCACTGGTCGAGGCACTGAGTCTAAGATTGAGAACCTTATCACCAATACAGAGGTATCAAGTACCTGAGAAAATAGCGTGAAGGTGAGAAGGGGAAAGTTTAAAGGGGATACTGTATGCGCGGAAGTCCTTTTATACAAAGGGTCTTGGTTGTCAGGGGTGATTTTGGAGAGAAATGAGATTTTGCCATTTAAGGGGCTTTTATATCGTCACATGTATGCAGGGGACAGTGGACTCTGCACGATATGGGGACAGAACAGAATTCCTCTTGGCATCATGTTCGCCCCATAGATTGAGAGCTGAAGGCTTTGTTCCTATTTTTACTGTTTTATGTTCTATACGATAATGGAAAATGAACACATATCACACACTTCACTCGCTCCCATAAACCGACTGACTCTCACAACTGTCTAGATTACACATCTTTCCACCCTGCTTCCTGCAAAATCTCCCACTCCAAATACGCTGCAAATTTAGAAAGATGAGAGGGGATCTTATCGAAACATATAAGATTATTAAGGGGTTGGACACGTTAGAGGCAGGAAACATGTTCCCAATGTTGGGCGAGTCCAGAACCAGGGGCCACAGTTAAAGAATAAGGGGTAGGCCATTTAGAACGGAGATGAGGAAACACTTTTTCAGTCAGAGAGTTGTGAATCTGTGGAATTCTCTGCCTCAGAAGGCAGTGGAGGCCAATTCTCTCAATGCATTAAAGAGAGAGCTAGATAGAGCTCTTAAGGATAGCGGAGTCAGGGGGTACGGGGAGAAGGCAGGAACGGGGTACTGATTGAGAATGATCAGCCATGATCACATTGAATGGCGGTGCTGGCTCGAAGGGCCGAATGGCCTCCTCCTGCACCTATTGTCTATTGTCTATTGTCCTCCGTCTACGCCGCATCTGCACCCAAGATGAGATGTTTCATACCAGGACATCTGAGATGTCGTCATTCTTTAGGGAACGGAGGTTCCCCTCTTCCATCATAGACGAATCCTTTACACATGCCACCTCGGTACCCCGCACCTCTGCTCTTGCTCAACCTCCGCATAGTCGCAACAAGGACAGAGTCTCCCTTGGCCTTACCTTTCATCCAATCAGCCTTTGTAGACAACACATTATCCTTCCATATTTTCGCCACCTCCACCTGATCCCACCACTACTCCCATCTTCCTATCTCCACCCCTTTCCGCCTTCCGCGGAGACCGGCCCCTCCACAACTCATTGGCTGACTCATCCCTTCGTACTCAAGCCACCCCCTCCCCAGGTACCTTCCTGAGCAACTGTGAGGGTTTCCTCCGAGATCTCCGGGTTCCTCCCATACTCTAATGACGTGCAAGTTTGTAGGCTAATTGGCTTGGTATAATTGCACAAAAATGTCCCTCGTGTGTGTGGGATAGTGTCTGTGTACGGGGATCGCTGGTCGGGGCGGACCCGATGGGCCGATGGACCTGTTTCCGCGCTGTATCACTAAACTAAACTGAACTAAACTGAACTGAATTAAACTAACCAAAACTAAACTAAACTAAAAGTAGCGTTCATTTGTCAATGGTGATGACGCGTTCAGGTTGGAGAGGCGACAATTGGGAATTACCGGTACGTATTTGGTCCTTGGTTTGTTGGCTGCCTTCCCACAGCAGCATGTAGTGTAGATGGAGACAATATGGATGGCGCAATTGTTGTTTCAGGGAACTATGTACCTGCACTCCAAGATCCCTCTGCTCTACAACGCTATCTATTTACCTGTGACGCCACTTTCAGAGAACTGTGTACCTGCGCTCCGAGATCCCTCTGCTCTACAACACGCCCTGTCCACCCGTGAGGCCACTTTCGTGAAAACCTCTCTGCTCTACAACACTCCCTGTGTACCTGTGACGCCACTTTCGGGAAACTAGGTACCTGCACTCCTGGGTCCTTCTGCTCTACAACACTCACTGTCTACCCGTGACGCAACATTCAGGGATCTGTGTACCTTGACTTCTAGACCCCTCTGCTCTACAAGACTCCCCAGAGCCCTACAATTCACTGCGTCGGTCTTGCCGATGTTAAACTTTCCAAAATGCAAAACCTCACATTTCTCTGCATTAACTTCCATCTGCCTTTCCTCCGGGCATTCCGGTTTCCTCCCACATTCCAAAAACATATCATATCATATCATATCATATATATACAGCCGGAAACAGGCCTTTTCGGCCCACCAAGTCCGTGCCGCCCAGCGATCCCCGCACATTAACACTATCCTACACCCACTAGGGACAATTTTTACATTTACCCAGCCAATTAACCTACATACCTGTACATCTTTGGAGTGTGGGAGGAAACCGAAGATCTCGGAGAAAACCCACGCAGGTCACGGGGAGAACGTACAAACTCCTTACAGTGCAGCACCCGTAGTCAGGATCGAACCTGAGTCTCCGGCGCTGCATTCGCTGTAAAGCAGCAACTCTACCGCTGCGAATAAGGGGCAGGCCATTTAGAACTGAGATGAGTGGAGGCCAATTCACTGGATGTTTTTAAGACAGAGTTAGATTTAGCTCTTAGAACTAATGGAATCAAGGGATGTGGGGAGAAAGCAGGCACGGGGCACTGATTTTGGATGATCAGCCATGATACTAAATGACGATGCTGGCTCGAAGGGCTGAATGGCCTACTCCTGCACCTATTTTCTATGTCTCAGCTGCACTAGTCCCACCTGCCTGCGCTTGGTCCATATCCCTCCAAACCTGTCCTATCCATGTACCTGTCTAACTGTTTCTTGAACGTTGGGATGGTCCCAGCCTCAACTACCTCCTCCGGCAGCTCGTTCCATACACTCACCACCCTCTGTGTGGAAAAGTTACCCCTCAGGTTTCTATTAAATGTTTTCCCCTTCAGCTTAAGGGTGTTCTGGTCTCGATTCCCCTACTATGGGCAAGAGACTCTGTGCATCTACCCGATCTATTTTCTCATGATTTTCTACACCTCCATAAGATCACCCCTCATCCTCCTGCGCTCCAAGGAATAGAGACCCAGCCTGCTCAACCTCTCCCTGTAGCTCACACCCTCTAGTCCTGGCAACATCCTCGTATATCTTCCCTGCACCCTTTCCAGCTTGACAACATCTTTCCTACAACATGGTGCCCAGAACTGAACACAATGCACTAAATGCAAATACAACTGCAACATGACCTGCCAACTTCTACACTGCATAGATACAAAATGCTGGAGTAACTCAGCGGGACAGGCAGCATCTCTGGAGAGAAGGAATGGGTGACGCTTTGGGTCGAGACCTTTCTTCAGAGCCTAAACGTCACCCATTCCTTCTTTCCAGAGATGCTGCCTGTCCCACTGCATGTCCAGCTTTTTGTGTCTATCTTCGCTTTAAACCAGCATCTGCAGTTCCTTCCGACAGATTCTACACTCAATACTCCCACTCAATACTCCCACTCAACCTCACTACACCCAACGGATACTCCTACATCAATAAACCACGCTCGGAAGGCCGAGGTGGTGGGATTGCCGTAATTCACCGACAGGACTTCAAGATCAACCTCATCTGCAACTCATCTGCTCCTTCATTTGAACACCTGGCTTTTAAACTCTCTGGTCACACACAATTAGTCATGGCAGTTATTTACCGCCCTCCCAAACCACACCCATCATTCCTTTCTGACTTCTCTGACTTTCTGACCCAGTTCTGTTCTCTCTCCCCCTCAATCCTCCTCCTCGGTGATTTCAAAATCCATGTGGACTCCACTGACTCCACAATAACCGCTGACTTCACTGAAATACTCAACTGCTTTAATCTCACTCAACACGTCAATTTTCCCACCCATAACCGTGGGCACATTCTGGACCTTGTCTGCTCCACTGGACTAAATCTACATCACCTCTCTGGCTCCGACCCCACCCTCTCTGATCACTTAGCCATCACCATGTCCGTCAACATTCCCACCCCAGCTCCAAAGCAAAAACGCAAAATCAACTTCCGTAAACTGAACTCTGTTTCACCTACCTCTCATCCTCCCTCTCTGAAATAATGTTCGCCTCTCCCTTCGTTGACCTCCACAGCCCCTCTGACCTCACTGACTACTACAACCGCACTCTCTCCTCCTGCCTCGACCAGCTTGCACCTATAAAAACGAAAACAGTTTCCTTCTCCCACTCTGCTCCCTGGTTTACCCCTGAACTCCGCATGATGAAAACTCATGCCCGCCAACTTGAAAGACTCCGCAACAAAACAGGTCTCACAATTCACTCCCAAGCCTACAAAGACCACCTGCAGCACTACAAAGATGCCCTCTCCCGCGCCCACTCCACCTACTACTCTCAAATAATTCACACTGGCTCCGGAAACCCCAAAACACTCTTCTCTACAATAAACAAACTCCTCAGCCCCCTGGACACCATCTCCCAATTATTCACAGTTGACAAATGCACCACTTTCCTTTCATTCTTCCAAAGCAAAATAGACAACAACTACAGCACCTTAACCACCAACGCACCTGCTCCCCCTCAAACCACTTGCCCCCCCTTATCCTGTCAGCCCCTGCCTCAGTTCTCCCCAGTCTCCACCACCGACCTCTCTGACCTCTTCACAGGAATAAAAACTGCCACCTGCTCTCTGGACCCCATCCCCTCCAGCTTTGTCAAGGCCTGCCTTCCTGCTCTCTCTCCACTTATCACTGCAACAATAAACCCCTCCCTGTCCATTGGCATCGTCCCGCCATCCCTCAAAATCGCTGCTGTCACCCCCATTCTGAAAAAACCTGGTCTCAACCCTGACACCCCAAACAACTTCAGACCAATCTCCAACCTACCCTTTCTGTCCAAAGTTTTGGAACGTGCTGTAGCTTCTCAACTCAAACACCACCTCTCTACCAATAACCTGTATGAAACTTTCCAATCCAGATTCCGCTCAAAGCACTGTACTGAAACTGCACTCCTCAAAATCACAAACGACATTCTCCTCTCCTCCGATGCTGGCAACCTCAACATCCTCATCCTACTTGACCTCAGCGCCGCCTTTGACACCATAAATCACTCCATTCTCCTCACCCGACTTGAAACCTCCCTTAACATCACCGGCACAGCCCTATCCTGGTTCAAATCTTACTTCTCTGACAGACACCAGTTCATCTCCATTAACAACTGTAAATCCCCCACCGCTCCCCTCCCCCAAGGCTCAGTCCTTGGCCCCCTCCTCTTCATCCTCTACCTGTTCCCCCTTGGTCAATTAATCCGCCGTCATGGTCTCAACTTCCACTGCTTCGCCGATGATATCCAACTCCTCATCTCCACCAAGTCAATCTCCCCCACCACACACTCTACACTGACAAACTGCATCACTGAAATAAAATCTTGGCTTCAATCAAATTTCCTCAAACTCAATTGCAACAAATCTGAAATCATCATCATTGGTCCAAAAACGCTCACCAAATCCACCCAAAACTTCATCCTCAACATTGATGGTCTCCCAGTATCCACCTCCCCTCACATCCGGAATCTTGGAATCATCTTTGATCAAACCCTCTCCTTCGACAAACACATCAAACACATCACAAAGACAGCCTTCTTCCACCTCAAAAACATTGCCCGTCTCCGTCCATCCCTCTCCTCCACAGCTGCAGAAACCCTCATCCACGCCTTCATCACCTCCCGTCTGGACTACTGCAACACCCTCAAAAATCATCAGTAAACTTCAATACATTCAAAACTCCGCTGCCCGTCTACTCACCCACACCCCGATCCGTGACCATATCACCCCCGTCCTTTACAAACTCCACTGGCTCCCCATCCCCCAGAGAATCCAGTACAAAATCCTCCTCATAACCTACAAAGCCCTCCATAACCTGGCCCCATCCTACCTGACCGACCTCCTCCACAGGCACACTCCCACCTGCACCCTCCGCTCTGCTGCTGCCATCTCCTATCCCCCCACATCCGGACCAAACTCAGATCCTGGGGGGACAGGGCTTTCTCCATCGCTGCTCCCACCCTCTGGAACTCACTACCCCAAACCGTTAGAGACTCCTCCACACTCACCACATTCAAAACATCGCTGAAGTCTCACCTGTTCAGTACTGCCTTCAACCACTGAAGGTCACCTCACCTTCTGTCTCCTTTCTCTGTTCGTTTACTTATTTACTTATTTATCTATTTATTCATTTCCCTATGTTCTCTAAATCTTTGTAAAGCGTCTTTGAGTATATGAAAAGCGCTATATAAATAAAATGCATTATTATTATTATTATTAATACTCTGACTGATGAAGGCCAATGTGCCAAAAGCCTTCTTTGACCACCTGATCTACCTGCAACTCCACCTTCAAGGAACCATGCACCTGCACTGCCAGAACCCTCTGCCCTACAACATTCCCCGGTGACCTGCTATCGTTCCAGGTTCAGGAACAGCCACGTGGGAAGGCACCGCGGAAGCAGGTTTAAACCGCACATAGACACAAAATGCTGGAGTAACTCAGTGGGACAGGCAGCATCTCTGGAGAGAAGGAATGGGTGACGTTTTGAGTCGAGACCCTTCTAGTTTAGTTTTGAGCTACAGCGTGGAAACAGGCCCATCGAGTCCATGCCGACCAGCGATCCCCGCACACTAACACTATCCTACACACACACACTAGGGACAACATTTTACATTTGCACCGAAGCAATTAACCAGAAAATCTGCACGTGTTTGGAGTGTGGACGGGGAGAATGTACAACGTACAAACTCGGTGGACACAGGATCGAACCCTGGCCTCTGGTGCTGGCGGATCATCCACAATCAGTACCCCGTTCCTGCCTTCTCCCCATACCCCCTGACTCCGCTATCCTTAAGAGCTCTATCCAGCTCTCTCTTGAATGCATTCAGAGAATTGGCCTCCACTGCCCTCTGAGGCAGAGAATTCCACAGATTCACAACTCTCTGACTGAAAAAGTTTTTCCTCATCTCCGTTCTAAATGGCCGACCCCTTATTCTTAAACTGTGGCCCCTTGTTCTGGACTCCCCCAACATTGGGAACATGTTTCCTGCCTCTAACGTGTCCAACCCCTTAATAATCTTACACGTTTCGATAAGATCCCCCCTCATCCTTCTAAATTCCAGTGTATACAAGCCTAGTCGCTCCAGTCTTTCAACATACCGCCATTCCGGTAATTAACCTAGTGAACCTACGCTGCACGCCCTCAATAGCAAGAATATCCTTGGTGGAGCAGTCTCCGGTCTCCCATTGGCGGAGCGGTCTCCGGTCTCCCATTGGTGAGCGGTCTCCGGTCTCCCATTGGCGGAGCGGTCTCCGGTCTCTGGTCTCCCATTGGTGAGCGGTCTCCGGTCTCTGGTCTCCCATTGGTGGAGCGGTCTCCGTCTCCGGTCTTCCATTGTGAGCAGTCTCTGTCTCCGGTCTCCCATTGGCTGAGCGGTCTCCGGTCTCCGGTCTCCCATTGGCGGAGCGGTGTCCGTCTCCGATCTCCCATTGGCTGAGCAGTCTCCC